>NW_017671796.1:0-8821 GCF_001879085.1 Nicotiana attenuata
TGGGAATGATTGTATGCAAAGGGTAGATAACTTGCCTATAGGAGTTTTTTTTATACCTGCATTCACATAGACTTCATGCCTTATAGGTTACCTATAAACTTCTGCATTCTCATCTTAGATAACTTGCCTATAGGATTCTTAATTCTTGCATTCACATAGACAGTATGCCTATAGGTCATTTATTTCTGCATCTCTGCATATAGAAATCCTGTCTCTAAGTCCCTGCATTTCTGCATATAGAAATCATGATCATAGGTTTCTTTTATGCACTTCTGCATATACCTGTCATTAGGCAAACAATCATAGGTCTAATAATAATCAACTTCATTCTATATACCATGCCTATAGGACTCTTGCATCTATGTAATCGTTTAAAACCAATAACGCTTAGATAACTTGCCTATAGGAATAATCAATCGAATCAGCCTCGTCTATTTTATCTATACGTTTAAAACCAGTCATAAGTTCGTTTAAAATCTGCAGATTTTTTGTCTATAAAACCAGTGATCCTTTCTTTAAAATCAGTACGCTCCGCTAGATATCATGCCTATAGATCTCACTTAGGCAAACCATTAGGTTTTTAATTAACTGTGTCGGCTCTGATAACTACAACCAGACAAGGCTAATTCGGACTCCTCATCTGAGAAATATGTGATAAATCAACCTATCCTAACGCTTTTAAATCTAATCAGACCATAACCAGTATTTGAAGTCATGCTATATATTTGCCTTTAAGTGAGGAGGCCTGTTTGAGCCTTAACTGTTGTTTGCTTCTCCCCTATTTGATTATGTGTTTTTGTTTGTCGCCTAGACTTTTATCCTTTTAAAACTTCTGAAAAGCCCCAACTCCCTCCCCTTTAGGATTAGTAGTCTCAATGCCTCCGGGACTGATAGGATCAGGACGGGTAATAGCATGCAATAAGTAACGATACTATTCCGCGCTTTAATACCTTAATGGGGTGGGAAGGGTAGACATGGATATGATGATCACGCGATAACACCACGCGTATAATTGATTACTGGGTGTTGCGTGGATGATCCATGTTATTTATAAACCTTGGACCCCCTCCCTCCTTATGTACTTTCGTTATTGTTTTCTTTAAACTGTCAGTTTCCAGCTCTTTAAACCTTGTATTTCGCTTCAAATCATTTAAAACCTCTTTGAATTTCCAGCATTGTTTTCTTTTTAAACTTCCGCCCATTTCACTTCTTTTGTCTGATTGTTTGCACTCGTTATTTGATCCTTATTTTTTGCACTTATACATTCTTTAAAACAACTATGAAACCACTTATTTCCTTACTTCAGCATGTTTATTTAACCTCTATACATTCCTACTTGTAATCGTTATGTGGAAGTTGTCTTGTATGTTTACTTGTTTTAAAGTCACAATTGTAACATGGCCGGGAACCACACTAGTGGATCTTGGGGGGTGCCTAACACCTTCCCCCTGAGATAATTTCAAGCCCTTACCCATTCTCTGGTTCTTCTTTCTTTTAAATCCTTAGTGTCCTAATGCACTTAATCATTAGGTGACAACTCTTCTAAGTCTCAAACCCAAATTCCCAAAAGGAATAGAGTTGTCCGCCCAAATGTCGTAAACCCGATTTCACCTTTAGAAAAAGGGGGCATCGACAGCATGGCGACTCTACTGGGGAATTCTTTAAGGCTTTTACCATTTCATGCTATTTGTGACTTTATGCTCCTTTATATGTCTTTATTTGTTTAAATGCCTTTAAGTATTTTTCTTCTTCTACCGCGAAACTGACTTGGCTCTTTGTTTCTTTCCTTTATTTCTCTTAATGCTTCCCTTCATCGCTTTCCTTCAATACTGTTGTAAATTATGATAAACTGTTGTAATTACTACTTTATGAACGTGCAAATACGTGACAACTTGTTTGATTATTGTAACTGCATATTCAACATCATATTCCACTCGTGCCAAACAAAAGACCATAGCAACGCTTATAATGAGTGGTTGCGCTCTTCCGATATTATTACCCCCTAAATTTGGCAAAGGCGTATTTGCGGTAAAACCAGTCGATCAATAGTGTAGTCGACGGTTCCGTGCCTTTTCCTCTTGAGTTGTCCGCTCAAGGGTACTGGTCTAATACCCCATAGAAACCATTTCTCTTTAAATTATGCATGCATCATGGTCAAACCTAGCCGAGTCAGTTATGTTGTCCACATAATGACTCTTTAAGATAGCCTTGTCCAAAGTCCACTGGGTTTCCTTGAAACCCAAACGGACACTACCACATTTTGTGCATTTATTTGGAGAACTAAATGCTTTTATGCCAATTATTGATATTTAGTAGTCGAGTCTGGTGGGGGTAAGGGCCTAACCCTTTGTCTTGCAGAAATATGAGGCACGAAGTCCCCATATTCGGCATGGTCACCAACATCCACCCCAAACTGCTAAGCTGGTGGAAGGATTTTCACTCCAGTGATTAGACTCTCATCCGGAAATATTTGGGGAACCTACCTTCTCTCTTGGAAATTCAACCCAACAACAAAATCATAAAAGCTGTTACCCTATTCTGGGATTGTGATAGGTCTGTGTTTGCCGGCTGCTGAAGGAAATGAAGGCGGACATCTGGCCAGAGCTTACTTGCTACCAGGACTGCGCGAGCTAGTGGAGCTGTTCGATGGAGCCAACAATGCCGAGTCTGGGGAAGGTCCTTTTGGGACCAAGTAGATAGGAGTTTATTTTTGCTTTACAAATGTAATAAGGCCTATGGCCACCAGTGACACTTTTATTTCCTGTTATTTAGTGTCGTTTTGGGATTCGTCTTATTTTTTATCAATAAAATGAGGCATTTAGCATTCTAAGTTCTCCAAATCTACTTGTCGCTAGGCTTACCTCGGGCACAACGAGGCTCCTAATTTAGGACACGACTTATATTCTTACACTATGTGTTTAAATATTGCAACGTTTTCTTCTCACGATCCCTACTAACTTGTTACCTTTTGTTTTTACTTTTGCTTATTCCCCTCCCCAAAGGTTAGTTCGTGCACTCTAGCATCGTCATCATATTCCACAAGATCCAAGGGTCCTCCGCCTCCTCCTCCTCCGAGTCCTATCAGAAACAAGAACAAAGGAAAGATGGAAGATTTGAGCAACATCAGAAAGGAGAGCTCAGTTGAAAGGGTAGAGACTTTTCAGGGTATTCAGGTTTCCAAGGAAAATGCCTCCCAACTCGAACAGAAGTTATTGAAATTTCAGGAAGAATTGGACCAAGTTCAGAACTTGGCAAGCTTGTCATTTTCCCTCACTACCCCGGATATCAGCTTCCCAACACTCAAAATCCCATACATCCTCAAAACATCCCGAAGCCACAAAACCAACCCACTCCCTATCACCACTGCAACACATGCCACACTTCAAGCAACACCCCACTGCTCATCCCCGAACCATTAAACTCCACAAATGATCATCACCACAACACCCCCATCTATGTGGAAACCATACCACACCCCATTCAGCCCGCCTCGAGCACACCTGAGCCTGATGACAAAGACTCTCTTATCAAGAATCTGGCCGCAGAACTCAAGAAGCTGACTAGCCGAGTTCAGGGTGTTGAAGGAAGCAAGGGGATCGAGGGACTGAATTACGAAGACCTTTGCATTCAACCAGATGTCGAACTGCCCGAGGGGTACAAACCTCCCAAGTTCGAAATGTTCGATGGCACCGGGGATCCCAGAGTTCACTTGAGGACATACTGCGACAAGTTGGTCGGAGTAGGGAAGGATGAAAAGGTTCGAATGAAGATTTTCATGAGAAGCTTGAAAGGAGATGCTCTGTCTTGGTACATTAACCAAGACCCCAAGAAGTGGTCAAACTGGGTTAGTATGGCGTCCGACTTCATGGACAGGTTCAGTTTCAACACGGAGAATGCGCCAGATGTGTTCTACATCCAGAACTTGAAAATGAAGCCCATGGAGACATTCCGTGAGTATGCTACTCGTTGGAGATCAGAAGCTGCTAAGGTCAGGCCGACTTTAGAAGAAGAACAAATGAACAGGTTTTTCGTCCGGGCTCAAGACCCACAGTACTAAGAAAGGTTGATGTTGATCGAGAACCATAAATTTTCTGACCTCATCAGGCTAGGAGAAAGGATTGAAGAGGGCATCAAAAGTGGTATGGTCACTAACTTTGAAGCTTTGCAAGCCACCAATAAGGCTCTGCAGTCCGGTGGTACATCCAAGAAGAGGGACGTAAGTGCCGTAATGGTTGCACAGAGAACCAAATCACTAGTCAAATATCAGACCTACCCGATATCTCCACTTACATATCAACCACTCCAAATTTCCAAGCACCCGTACCTTCCTACCAAGCTCCACCACCTACCTATCAATCACCTCCACCTCCCATATACCAACCNGAAAATTTTCCGACATCATCAAGCTAGGGGGAGAGGGATCAAAGAAGGGTATTTAAAAAGTGGTAAGGGTCACTAACTTTGAAGCATTACAGGCTACCAACAAGGCTCTACAGTTTGGTGGCACGTCCAAGAAAAGGGATGTGAGTGCCGTGATCGGTTGCACAGAGAACAAAATCCCCAATCAAATACCAAACCTACCCAATACCCCCTCTTACATATCAACTTACCTCAAATTACCCCGCATCTTCCTACCAAGCTCCACCACCTACCTATCAATCACCTCCACCTCCCACATACCAACCCACTTCACCCAAATATTCCCAACCCGCATAAGTCTACCAAGCCTACAACACTCAACCATCCCACTATCAATCACCTCCTACTCGCAAAAACTTTCCTAGACCCCGACCAAATTTTGACCGCAGACCTAACAATACACCGCCATTGCTGAGCCAATCGACCAGCTGTACAAAAGACTCAAAGCCGCTGGTTATGTCGCCCCTGCCATAACTCCTGAAAACCCTTCCCAGTGGATTAACCCAAACAAAACCTGTGCATACCATTCTGGCATGAAGGGACACACTATTGATGAGTGCTGCTCCCTGAAGGACAAGATCCAGGCTTTAATTGATAACAAAATTATCGTGGCAAATGAGCCTGCTCCGAACGTCCGCAACAACCCTCTACCAGACCACAAGGGTGGAAGTGTTCATATGATTGAAATAGAAGATGATTGGGATCCCAAAGGATCAATCGGTTTGATCACGGAAGATGACAATCCAAATAAACCAACGGTTACTCTTAACCCGATTGTAGTCCAAATTCAGCCTTCCGAAGATGCTGAGGTGAACATGTCCATACCGCTTGAGTTTGAAGCACCAGCCTCCGCAAAGACGCCATCACCAATCGAGGTCGAGTTTGGGTCCCCAAATGCGCCTGACCCCTTTGAAGTTGTTGTATTACCTTCCAAGGCAAGAGCGCCTATTCTAATAGCAATGACAGCCGTAACACCATTCCACACAAAATTTATACTGTGGGACTACACAGCCGAGGCAAGAAGGAAAGGAAAATCCAAGTTCGGAGAAATAGTTATAGCGCAGGGTATGACAAGAACTGGCAGGGTTTATACCCCAGAACACTTAGCTGAGTCGAGTAAGCAGACCTTGGGCCGACAAGCCATCATTGAAACTGGACCCGGTGACCTCTGGAGAAAGATACAAGCCAAGGAATACTCGGTCATTGACCAACTGAACAAAACACTGGCACAAATTTCTATCTTGCCTTTATTACAAAATTCTGATGCACACAAGAATGCCTTGTTGAAGGTATTGAGTGATGCGTATATATCAAGCAACATCACTGGAGGAGAAATGGAAAACATGGTGGGCCAAGTGTTGGAGAGTCATAAAATCACCTTTCACGAGGATGAGCTGCCACCGGAAGGATTGAGTCATAACAAGGCATTGCACATCATTGTGCGGTGCGAAGATTATTTTATGACCCGGATCCTGGTCGATGGCGGGTCCAGTCTCAACATTTGTCCTCTGGTAACATTCAGAACATTGGGAAAAGGGCTGCATGAAATCAGGGATGGGGCCATCAACGTCAATGCTTTCGACGGATCTCAAAGGCCCACTATTGGGGAAATTAGCCTACATTTGCAAATGGGGCCCACTTGGTTTGATGTTGATTTTCAAGTGATAGACGTGCCGGCTTCTTACAATCTGGTGTTGGGATGGCCACGGATTCATGCCGCTAGAGCCGTGTCATCAACACTACATCAGGAAATGAAATTTGAATGAAATTACCAAGAGGTGATCATTCATGGTGACGGTAGCAACCCCATATATAGCCGCCAGACCATTCCAGCAATTGGAGGAAGAAGAAGATTAGGTGGGGAAACTTACCACCACATCGAGCGGGTCAACACAGTCGACAAAGACAAATGGTGGAACAACAAAATTGAAAGCATACTGAATTGGAGCGGATACGAACCTGGCAAAGGACTTGGCAAAAACCTCCAAGGAATTGCTAAGCCTATCAAGCTCAAGAAGCATGGTACCACCTTCGGGTTGGGGTATGAGTATACCTGGGAAGAATTTAAGGACTGGTCGCCACCATGGCGCGGCCCTTACTATCCATTGGAGCAACCGATACCCCATCTAGAGAAGACTTTTCAACCAGCCGAGGTTATCTATGGGTCAAAAGAAGAGGAAGCATTAGCAGCGATGAGGAACTTGTTCCTGGAAGATGATGATATGGACTGTTGCGTCATTTTTGAGGAGGAGGGGGAGGAAGGCCCTTCCATACAGGCTGTGAGCAGAGGAACACACCTCAGCAACTGGACCGTCAGAACCACCAAAGCCCGATGTGCCTCGGGGTAGCAAGGCTGAACAAAGCATTACGCACTATTTTGCTTTATTAAGTTTATTTTCTTTTCGCATTTTTCTTTTTTTGCAAGAAAGAGCTCCAATGTTCAAAACACTTATGGAATTTATTAAAGTATTTCAATTTTCTTACAAATCTCTCTCTTATTATTTTCTCTCATTACTTTACTCAAACAACATTACTATTACTTATCTTGATGAACCAACGACTGTGACATGCAACAAGACAATGCGACAAACGGACACAGATTCAGAGGAAGATGATATACTGGAAGAAATCGTTAAAGAAGTTGAGAATTTTGAGAATAGGCCTAAGTCCAACCTGGACGAGACGGATCGTCAATCTAGGAGATGCAGAGAACATCAAAGAAACACGAGTCAGCGTTCATTTGTCACCGTCTGAGAAGGAAGAGTATACAAAATTTCTAAAGGAATATGAGGACATATTCGCATGGTCATATGACGACATGACTGGTCTAAGCACGTCCATTGTGGCTCACAAATTACCGACTGATCCGGCCTATCCGCCAGTGAAACAGAAGCTCAGAAAGTTCAAGCCAGACATGAGTTTGAAAATCAAGGAAGAAGTCACTAAGCAGGTCAAAGCTAAGGTCCTCTGGGTAGTAGAGTATCCGACATGGTTAGCCAATATTGTGCCAGTACCGAAGAAGGATGGGAAGGTCAGAATTTGCGTCGAATACCGGGATCTCAACCGGGCCAGTCCAAAAGATGACTTTCCCTTGCCGAATATACACATCTTGATTGACAACTGTGCCAAGCATGAGTTGCAGTCATTCGTTGATTGTTTTGCTGGGTACCATCAGATATGGATTGATGAAGAGGATGCTGAGAAAACGGCTTTCATTACGCCGTGGGGAATGTATTGTTACAAAATGATGCCGTTTGGGTTAAAAAATGCAGGGGCCACCTACATGAGGGCCATGAGCACACTTTTTCATGACATGATACACAAGGAGATCGAAGTGTATGTAGACGACGTCATCATCAAATCCAAGAAAGCCGCCGCCGAAGAGCAAGAAGGAGGTTATGAGTTTCTTGGGGAGACTTAACTACATCAGCCGGTTCATAGCTCAGTCCACTGTCATTTGTGAGCCGATCTTTAAGATGTTGAAGAAGGACGCCGCTACCAAATGGACTGACGACTGCCAGAAAGCCTTCGACAGAATCAAAGAGTACCTGTCAACACCGCCGGTTCTGGTTCCGCCCGAACCAGGTAGACCGCTGCTACTCTACCTTGCAGTATTGGATGGAGCGTTTGGTTGTGTTCTGGGGCAGCGTGATGAAACAGGGAGAAAAGAGCAGGCCATTTATTATCAGCAAGAAGTTCACCCCGTACGAGGCCGGGTATTCCTTACTAGAGCGCACCTGTTGTGCTCTGACTTGGGTAGCTCAGAAGTTGAGGCATTATTTCTGTGCTTACACCACGTATCTCATACCAAGAATGGACCCATTAAAGTATATCTTTTAGAAGCCCATGCCCACCGGCAAGCTAGCCAAGTGGCAGATCCTGCTGAGTGAATTTGACATTGTCTACGTGACTCAGAAAGCAATCAAAGGACAGGCCCAAGCAGATCACCTCGCTGAAAACCCTGTGGATGGAGAATACGAGCCTCTGAAGACGTATTTTCCTGATGAGGAGGTATTGTTCATAGGAGAGGACATTGCAGAATCCTATGACGGTTGGAGGATGTTTTTCGACGGAGCAGCAAGTTTCAAGGGAGTTGGCATTCGAAAAGTCCTAGTATCAGAAACCGGCTAGCATTATCCGGTATCCGCCAAGCTTAGGTTCCCATGCACCAACAATATGGCCGAGTACGAAGCTTGCATCTTGGGGCTCAAGATGGCCATTGACATGAACGTCTAAGAGTTGCTAGTGATTGGAGATTTGGATTTGCTTATACATCAGGTCCGAGAAGAATGGGCGACCAAGAACTCCAAGATACTCCCGTATTTGCATCATGTACAGGAGTTGAGAAAGAGGTTCATAAAGACAGAGTTCCGGCATGTTCCTAGAGTCCAGAACGAGTTTG
>NW_017671796.1:10498-36129 GCF_001879085.1 Nicotiana attenuata
ATATATATATATATATATATATATATATATATATATATATATATATATATATAATTCCAAAAAGTCAAAGATTAATCCCCAAAATAAATATAAACCGTGGTCCTCAAAGGTAAAACACCACACGATCAAAGTTTGAAGCAAAGTCGAAATGAGAATTTGAAGTTTATGAGTTCTGAATATGACATTGAACTAATAGCTCATCTAAGTTATTGGTTTCACAGTCAAGTATGCATACATATTTAATGAACTTTCAACTACAAGATCTAAGCAAAAACTAGTGAGATCATCCGAACCTGTAGTTAATGCTCTAGTTCCGCCCTCGATTTGAAGTCTTATTAAATTCTTATTCCCTCCGATCCATAATAAGTGACCAATTTGCTTTTTTATTTTGGTCCAAAATAAGTGTCCATTATATAATCAAGAAAAAATTCAATTTGTTTTTACAAAATTACCCTAAGAAGTTTTCTTACTCCTCACATTAAATATTTAATTAAGGATAATTTAGTCATACTAGATATTTTTGTATAGAATTTAGTATTTTCTTAACGGGCGTGCTCAAAACAAAATGGTCACTTATTGTGGACCGGAGGGAGTGATTGATTCTGAATGAAGTTAATGATGATGGTACATGTTCTCCACCTCTTAGTAAGTCAAAGCATTATTATCTAAGTAGTTGATGAACAATTTGATTACATAATTATTACCTGATTAGATTTTCTTAAAAAAGCATAATAAGATATCCACATAGAAATTATCACCAACCTTTTCTATCAATCTGGAATAAATTCAGGAATATTCACTTCTGAAAAGATCAGTAATTTTATTTATTGCAAGTGGCTGTAACCCTCCTTTAAAAGAAAAGAGAACGATGTTAATAGAGTTGTCAATATGGGCCGGGCTGGGCTAGCCCATTATTTTGATGGGCCTTATAATGGTCAACTTATCCCAGTCCTATGTGGGCCGCGGGCCCCCACGGGCCAGCCCATCATTTTTAAAAATATAATTTTATATTTCTTCTTTAAGTTCTAACCTAAAAAAAGATAATTATTTCAAGTTAAAAAATATCTTGTTGGAAAACTTAATAACTTTTTATATTGTTCCAATATATCACAATAAATACTAAAAAAAGTAAAAGACAAGACTATATTTCATTCACTAAAAGTCAAAATTTAAAACAAACTATTCAAGAGAACGTTCGTGATACTTATGAGATATCCAACACATCATCCTACATCAAACACATTTGAATCCGCTTGTGACAAGGTTGTCTTAACATCTTCACTTTCATCTACAATTCATATGCAATATTAATTAGTTAAATATTAAAAATAATTAAATTTTAAAAATTAATAATATTTAAATTCACATAAAAAAATATTACAAGTTTGAGTTTTGGAAAACCTGTGCAGCCAATTTCGAGTAGTAACAAGTGTTTGGACATTTTCATAATAAATGCAACTTCTGTACTTTGTAAGAACACACCACCGATGCTAAATGTTGATTCCGATGCTACAATGGTAATAAGAATACTAAGTACATCACGCACCTTCATTGAAAGATCGGGATATTTTCTAAAATGGTCCTTCCAATACATGACAACATCCATCTCTTGAAACTTCTCAAGATCAAGTTTTGGTTCCTCTTAGTAAAGATCCAATTCTGACTTTCCATCTCTAAAGGCAATATACTTTTTATTTTTTATATATTTTAAATAAATATTTTATTAGGCCCACAGGCCGGCCCGGCCCAGCCTCTGTCAAGCCTCACGGGCCACAGGCTTACTCGGGCCGGGCTTAAAAGCCTCGTTTTTAAACGGGCTCCAAATATTTTAGCCCAGCCCTGCTAAATCACGGGCTGGGTTGGGCTGGCCCAACGGGCTAAGCCCATATTGACGGCTCTACTTATATTTACACTTTACATCGGCTGAAATATCGCCACCTTATTTAAGTCTTGCATCGGTTGAAAGATCGCCATTTATATTTACACTTTACATCGGCTAAAATATCGCCATTTTATTAAAACTTGCATCGGCTGAAAGATCGCCAAATCCTGCATTTCATGGGCTGAAAGATCGCCAAAATCATCCGAAGGCGTCATCGTTCAGAGGCACCATTTTCATAGCCCGAGAACATCATGCCATGGCCTGAGGACCCCACTTTTATCTCTGCATCGCATTATTCAAAGGCATCATGGTTCGGAGGCATCATTCTCATAGCCCGAGAGCATCATTTCATAGCCTGCGAATCCTTTATTATGTGTTTCATGGCCCAGGACACCGTAGTCGAGGACGTCATCCTAACCGTCCAAAGACAGCATTCATGGTCCAACAGGAACTTGCATCATGTTTAAATTTACGCACAATATATGTTGGTATTATTCATTTGCAGGTACACCGGCTAGCAACGGCCGTCTCGGCAGGATCAATCCCGCTCCAGTTCCCGCAGCCTATCAGACTCTGGCCATCCTTCTCAACCTGAACATCGCGTCTGCTTTTCGAAAATCTCCATCGGCATATTCCGCCAATGGGTCCTGAACTAGATATGGCCTGATTCCTGTAAGACCAGGGATATGTAGCCAGCTCAGGAGCCAGAGCTCGGTCAAAATTCTTCATATCGTTTCATTCGGTCAAAATTGGCCATCATATCTTTACCTGACAACTCTTTCATCCTTCCCCGGTAAAGAGGGGCAGCTGTTGATACCCAATTTTTTCCCTATATACTTTTATATGAAAAATACTTTCAAAATAGCATGAACATGCATATATAAGCATGCCCAAGAGTGTTGGTATTTTTCCCTAATTTTTAAAGATTTTAAAATCAATTTATTATCTATTTTTAGCAGTACAAAATCCAATAATTATTCCCAAGATTATCATTTTGGTGAATAATTTATTTATATTCTCATATTTATACCAAAATATAATTAACGTGATTTTTGTATATTTTTACAAATTTATTTGGCATTTTTAAAGCTAAATTGCATGTAATTGCAATTATAGCCTATTTTACGATTAATGGCATTTTATAATTATAAAATTATTTCCAGTATTTTTAGATTAATATTTATATAGTATTTGTTGGCTCAGTGTTTTTAATTTACTTTTAAAATCTTTATTGCTATTTTTATAAAATAAAAGGGGAAAATTGGCTATTTAACATTTAGCCTATTTCTATTTCAATTACAGCCTTTTTTACCTTTCAATTTTAACCTCAAATTGGCCCAATTTCAGTCCCCAAATCGGACCAGTCCAATCCCTAAATTACCCGACCCCTGACCCAGTTAAAAAACCCGCCCGGCTCATATTCAATCCAGGCCATTGATCATTTTGATCAGCAGCCACAATTCCCCCCTTTCGTTTTTAATTTCCAAACCCCCCCAAACCCTAATCACTTCCACCTATCAGCCGCCTTTGAACCCCCTCGTCTCTCAAACTCTCTTGAACCCTCCTGGAACCCTAATCGTCTCCGACCCCTTATCTCACCATGTTTCCACCGGAATCCATGGCGTCTCCGACCATGGACGGTCTGTACTCATCCTTTCTCACCATCAGACCTAAGCTATTCAAGGTTTGAAGCCCGAATTTGATGGCCCTCTTCAGATCCTTCTCAAATCTGTAGATTTATGGCTTCTCCGGCCATTATTCCGGCATGTTCAAGCAATATGAGTCTTTTCGACTCAGGATCTGACTCTCCTCAAGACCTTTCTCATTTCTAGGGTTTTCTCTGCAACTCTAAGCCGTCTGAGGTTCCGTACTTCCTTATTTTCTTAGATCTGTGATATGTCTGGGCTTTACTTGAAAGCTTTTCCCCAAATTTCCTTTTCAAAATCGTTCAATTTCGATTTTAGGGTTTCTGAAAAAGTTTCTTCAAATATCTTTCTGATTCTTTCTGTTCTTTCTTTATGTTTGATCATCTATGTTAGGCTCGTGTGTTTTCTTTTCTACTACGCATGAGGTTGCTCTTTGTTTCTCTTTCTATTATGCAAGATTCTTCTATTTTTGTTGTTATTCCTGTACTCGCATGTTAATCCGTGTTGTTTGCTATATGTGTTTATAGTTGAGTTCTTTGATTTTGTTCACTTTACTGAACTCTGTTTGTGTTCCTGCTTAGCATATTTCATCTACTTTTGTTTAAAACTCGTATCATCTCTTTCTTCTGAACTTGTTTAAATTCCGAGTTTTCTCAAACGTGTTCTCATGACCTTGAATCAGTGTTCTTCCTATCGTGTGTGTTTGTCTCTCATCAGTCTTTGGAAAAGACTTCTGAGCCTCTTTCAATGACCTGTTTTCTCACCTCTATGTCTGACTCAATTCGAAACCCTAGGATTTGGGGGTTTCTTTGGCAAGTGGTATTAGGGCTCCACTTTGGGACCCTAGGCTTTCAGACTCACTATGAGTCCGCAACTGAACTTGAATCCCTTTTGCTTGTGACTCTAAGGCTTTCGATGTTAGACTCTTTTCTAAGTAACCTGACGATTTCTTCTGCTTGATTGGTATGCTTTATTTCTCTTTCAAAAGGTTTTTTACCAACTAATTGATTGATTCTGAAATCCTTTTAATAAGGCTGACGAATTGTCACTGATTTTTCTTCGATTGAACCCCCTTTACCTTTCTTGACTTGGTTCATTCAAATTGAACTTGTAATTTCTGTTTCATGGCTGTTCCATTGATTCCCTTGCCATATTTGGCACAAACCGTGTACTATTGATTGTTTTCCTTAAATAACTTCTATGTATTTACCCCTTTTGTGCTACTTTGAAAGGTTTTAGTTAAAATTTCTTTCCTTAACTGGCTTTTACCCGTTGGAATCAGAATCCCTTAACCAAAGGGAGACTGATTTCAATGATATTTCCTTGCCTTTCTTACTTGTTTCTCTGCACTATAAAAGGGACTGCCCTTCTGCACTTTTAGGACACGACTTCATTCTTCACACAACCTTCACACCACTAGTCTTTTAAAATACTTGCACACTTGCAATACTGTTTTGAATTCGATATTCTGCTTTGCTTGGGATCTTTTGGAATTGCTTTGCTTGCAACTTGGCCTTTTCAAGACTATTGTTTTTACTTATTTCTTCTGAAACTAGTATGTTCTGAGTTAACATTCCTGCCTCACCCCTATGTGTTTACTTACAGTTTCTGCAATCCTGTTTACTTTACTGCGCATAATTCAATGATTTATGCTAATATGTTCCTTCCTTGCATCTGTTTCTATTGTAAATCCCTACCCCCCATTCCCCTCTATGTGTCTGAGTTAAGGTTCTTGGCCTTGTAGTACCCAAATTATTGCCCAGGTCAGAACGTGATACTCAATGGATCCTAACTCCCAAGTTTTGGCTGACAGGCTGGTCAGGGGTGTGCCAGCATTCCCAATTGCTGGGCATAACCACCAGCCTGCCATGGCTTTCCTAATTCCCCCCCCCCCCCCCATGCACTTACACTTATTCTTAGACTCCTAAGTTCTGCTCCTCTCTTATGAGCCTTGCTTTGGGACCTGGAGCTCCCTCTGAACTTGGACATTCGAGGGCTGGCTATTCCACACTGCACCATAACCTTAATTCTGCAATATAATTGGGTGTAAGCACTGCCTGGAGTTCATAAAGCTCCTTGGAACTTTGACACACCCAAAGGATGAGAAAGGCTTTTGGAAGTTTTGATCCTGGAAGTTGGTTTATCTCATATTGTTGGAATTTGAGTCTGAATTAGGCTGTTTTGTTGTAGTTGGAACTTCTGATGTAATTTTATTTCCTTACTCTTCCGATTCATTTTGGACTGTAATAATTGTAATAACTATTGGGGACGACTAGTGGAAAGGGATGGGAATGATTGTATGCAAAGGGTAGATAACTTGCCTATAGGATTTTTTTAATTCCTGCATTCACATAGACAACATGCCTATAGGTTACCTATAAACTTCTGCATTCTCATCTTAGATAACTTGCCTATAGGATTTTTAATTCCTGCATTCACATAGACAGTATGCCTATAGGTCATTTATTTCTGCATCTCTGCATATAGAAATCCTGTCTCTAAGTCCCTGCATTTCTGCATATAGAAATCATGATCATAGGTTTCTTTTCTGCACTTCTGCATATACCTGTCATTAGGCAAACAATCATAGGTCTAATAATAATCAACTTCATTCTAGATACCATGCCTATAAGACTCTTGTATCTATGTAATCGTTTAAAACCAATAACGCTTAGATAACTTGCCTATAGGAATAATCAATCGAATCAGCCTCGTCTATTTTATCTGTACGTTTAAAACCAGTCATAAGTTCGTTTAAAATCTGCAGATCTTTTGTCTATAAAACCAGTGATCCTTTCTTTAAAATCAGTACGCTCCGCTAGATATCATGCCTATAGGTCTCACTTAGGCAAACCATTAGGTTTTTAATTAACTGTGTCAGCTCTGATAACTACAACCAGACAAGGCTAATTCAGACTCCTCATCTGAGAAATATGTGATAAATTAACCTGTCCTAATGCTTTTAAACTTAATTCAGACCATAACCAGTATTTGAAGTCGTGCTATATATTTGCCTTTAAGTGAGGAGGCCTGTTTGAGCCTTAACTGATGTTTGCTTCTCCCCTATTTGATTATGTGTTTTTGTTTGTCGCCTAGACTTTTATCCTTTTAAAACTTCTGAAAAGCCCCAACTCCCTCCTCTTTAGGATTAGTACTCTCAATGCCTCCGGGACTGATAGGATCGGGACGGGTAATAGCATGCAATAAATAACGATACTATTCCGCGCTTTAATACCTTAATGGGGTGGGAAGGGTAGACATGGATATGATGATCACGCGATAACACCACGCGTATAATTGGTTACCGGGTGTTGCGTGGATGATCTATGTTATTTATAAACCTAGGACCCCCCTCCCTCCTTATGTACTTTCGTTATTGTTTTCTTTAAAATGTCAGTTTCCAGTTCTTTAAACCTTGTATTTCGCTTCAAATCATTTAAAACCTCTTTGAATTTCCAGCACTGTTTTCTTTTTAAACTTCCGCCCATTTCACTTCTTTTGTCTGATTGTTTGCACTCGTTATTTGATCCTTATTTTTTGCACTTATACATTCTTTAAAACAACTATGAAACCACTTATTTCCTTACTTCAGCATGTTTATTTAACCTCTATACATTCCTACTTGTAATCGTTATGTGGAAGTTGTCTTGTATGTTTACTTGTTTTAAAGTCACAATTGTAACATGGCCGGGAACCACACTAGTGGATCTTGGGGGTGCCTAACACCTTCTCCCTGAGATAATTTCAAGCCCTTACCCATTCTCTGGTTCTTCTTTCTTTTAAATCCTTAGTGTCCTAATGCACTTAATCATTAGGTGGCGACTCTTCTAAATCTCAAACCCAAATTTCCAAAAGGAATAGAGTTGTCTGCCCAAATGTCGTAAACTCGATTTCGCCTTTAGAAAAAGGGGGCATCGACAGATACCACATGAATTTTGCATAGCACAATAACACTGTGAAGACGAACTTGCCCTCCGGCAAGCAGGCAAGTCGACGGTGCATGCTTCACCTACTGTACTCGCACTTCTAATATAAAAAAAATTTGGAATGACAGTTTTAACCGTTTGCAGTAATTAGAATAAAATAATGTTACTTTTACATTTACAAATAAGGGTCTTTTGGGTTGTTAATAAATTTATGCCGAAATTATAATACCCGAATTATAATAGTAGGGTACATAATTTTTGAATTATTAAATGCATATACTTCTTGGCAAATTATTAGTTCATCACATTGAACATAGACTAATGGAATATAATGTGTGACAAAATATGTGTTCTATTTTAAGTTGGATACATTTTTGTTTACAATTTTGCAATTTTTAAAATTAAAGTATATAAGAAAAAAAAAGTTTTCGTTAACAGTTGTAAATTGGAAATAGGGAAGAAGAAGACGACATGGTGGTAAAAGAGCTAATGTTCTTACTGAGAAAGCTGAATGCTGTAAAAAAGGCTCAGGAAGTTCAGAGAAAGAGAATGATTGTGAGAGTAGTAAAAGTGAAGAAGTAAAAATTCTGGATATTACGAATCCGAAAACCGGCCGATGGAAATAAATGGCACCAAATTACGGGTAGATGACCAAGCACCATGGTACGCAAAAATTCTCCTTTCTTTCATTCTTACTCGAACATAACCATCTTACGAATAAATTGCTAACTAACTCATTTGTTCCATATAGAACTCCCGAGGGGTTCTATTGTGTGCCTCGATGTCGATATCCTAGATGGCCCCGAGGAGGCCGGGAAGGTGTTGCAAAATGCCCTTGCCTGAAGCAGAGTTCGTGGATCTGCCCGAGCCTCCGATGAGGGTGCCTCCTCTCGGAGCCCCCTGTCCGAAAACAAGAAATCAAAGAGAAGACATTTCTCATTGATTGGGACTTAGGAGAAGAGAGTAAAGAAAATATCATCCGAGCCGGTCACAGTGGTCCTCGTTAATGAAGGGGAAGCCAGTGATGAAGATGTTCCCCTTGAAAGGAGAAAAGAATCTTCATAAGCTCAACCAGATGCTCAGCCGGGGGAGCTTCAAAACCTATCGTCACATGAAGTTCAATCACTTTGGGGCGAGATGGGCTTGGTTGAGAATGTTGGCTCTCGCTTTCCGGCCCCCATTGTTGTCTCAGGTCAAAGGAATTCGGACCCTAAGCTTCTTCTGCCTTCAACCACTGAGCAAGCAATAATTACCATCCCTTCTGCCACAACTATTTCTTCTCCTTCTATACCAACAGCTTCATGCCCACCGATGCCAGCTGCTCCTTTACCACCTATATCAATTGCATCAACTCCACCAGTACCAGCTGCTCAAGAAAGGAATGATTCTTCTCCTTGGTATCCCGACCACGGGAACGTGGGGAACAATTACTCAACTCTTCCAAGATCCTCGGGGGAGGTGAAGTGCCACTCTTTCGATTTTGAAAGAGTGTCATATTTTATCCGAACCGGTGAAGCTTGCTAATTACCCGAAGCCACTGGCTTCAGAGAAGGATTGGAAAAAGATGGGCTCCCTTTCTGGGGAGTGGCTGATAAACAACAACAGGCACAATGCAGCACAAGTATCATCCTAATTCCCTTCTATCTTCTTTACCGTTTATGTGTTGCCATAACAACCTTAACTTTAACCCCTTTGTTAGGCTAACTTCTTTGCTTCTGAGGGCCTGCAAAGGTTGATTCTGGATAAACAAGGACATGCTTCCGAGGGGTATCAACTTTTGGCTGAGAGGAACCAACTTTTCGCACGCCTCCCGATGCTGGAGGCTAAAGTTGCACAAATGGATGAGCTAGGGGACCAGTTAGAGCAAACTGAGCAAGATAGAATGGCCCACAGCAAAGAAGCTGCCCAATTACCTGAAAAGCTTCAAGAGGCTAAGGCTAAGTGGACCGAACTTCATGATGCCGTAATCGCTGCTGCCGAGCACAAGTCCGCCTTCGAGGAGCAAATTAATATTCTGAAGGCCAATTTATGCTCCAAAATCGAGAAGGCCAATGCCGTCGAGGAGATGAAGGAAAAAATTGAAGAGAGGCTCAAGAGAGTCATGGAGCAGAACTGGTTTCACTCAACCACCAATTTTGAGCTTGATTCCTGCCTTAGTGCCATGGAGGCTGAAAGAGAGGAGCTCTAGGCCGAAATCAATAAACTCCAGGAGCGAGCAGATTCCCTCGTATTCGTGAAGACCTATGCTATATATCATATGAAGAGGAAGACTTTGGAAGAGGCCAAAGTCGGCATTGCAGATATCGAAGATTACATTGCCAGAGCCCGGAGTTGTCGTTGACTGCTCGTGAAAATCTTCCTGCTCGGCCTCCTGCAACTGACTCCTCGAATACTAGTTTCGAGTATTTTGGGAACCGAATGAGAGACTGAAGAAGATCAAGGCCCCAAACCGATAGCGGATCCTCCTTCTTTTACTGGGGGAAATGTAGACCCTTCTCTCCCTTTGGGTTTTGATGAATAATGTATCATTTTTTCTTTCATGTTTTGTAACTATGCCGAAACTTTTGCTAAGTTCGCCGTTTAATAAATAAAAGAAGTTTTTGCTTAAGTGTTGTGCAAAAATACACTTTTTACGTTTAGTTGATAAAACTTCGGGTATATTATTTTATCTGATAACTTCCTATTTCAGGCATAAACTCTTCCGAAATTTACCCTTTACTATGAGGGTTTCATAAGACAGGGCCCTTATGTTTACGGTTCTCTTGAAGAGGGTGTCTCCAATTTATTACGGTACAACCATTTGAAGTTTTTGTCGACTTTCAAATGATAAATTTAACTCGTCATTTGGACAAGAAATAAGATAAAAATAAAAGGACTTTGTTTTATTTCCTATATCTTTAAAAGTACATAGGCATTCATTTGCTTAAATAAAGTTGCCAATGCATGTGGGTAATTTGTACAACTTATTTCTACGTGACTGATCATGCAGTCCCCGGTCCTGATAAGACATCAATCCCGATTCTTAGAGTCCCTGATTTTCGTTGCACCCTTGGTGCCGTATCATACATTCCCCCCAGTGCTCGAATGCTAAGTATGAGGATTCGAACACTGAAAGTCTCGTATTCATACTGCTGCTTCATCGGTGGGGACAACTTGTGAACGGTTAAATAATCTTTTTGAATAATGGAAGGCGAGGCTTGCCATCGGGCAAAAAGTTATTTAACCATCCAACTTTAGTGCCTTGATATTTAAAGGTCTTGCCTTTGCCGATGATCCTCCCTTCGTAGAAATTGCTAGAAAAATCCAATTGTGACAAAAACTAATCGAAGGAAAAAAAAATGGAGCAGCACATACTTTCAATACTGGCAATCCTCAGAAATAGTACCTTTTGAGGTGAGTCATGTTCCAATTGCTTGGTAGTTTGACTATGTCATGATTTTCTAACTCATACGATCCTTTACCGATGACAACTGAAATCCGGTAAGGACCTTCACACGTTGGTCCTAACTTCCCGGTGTTGACTTCCCAAGTGTTCTGAGTTACCTTCCTTAGAATCAGATCTCTCACTTTGAAATAACGGAGATTCTCCCTGGGATTGTAATACCTTTCCATCCTTTTCTTTTGGGCCACCATCCTCACATATGCCAGGTCCTAGCGTTCCTCAAGAAAATCTAGCTTCACCTGCAACGCTTCATTATTTGCTTCTTCTTTTGCTCGGGAAATCCTCAATGTCAGCTCCCTCACTTGTATCGCTATTAGAGCCTCCGAGCCGTATATGAGAGAAAAAGGTGTTTTACCAGTGCCCGACTTTGCCGTTGTCCGATATTCCCACAGCACCCTCGGTAGTTCATCTAGCCATTTGCCCTCAGCGTCTTCTAGCTTCTTTTTAAGGTTCTAAAGATTATTTTGTTAGTTGATTTGGCCTGCCCGTTAGTACTCGGGTGGTATGGTGAAGGTGTAATTCGTTTGCTTTTTAGCCCTTCCAAGAATTTAGTGACTTTTGAACCCACGAACTGCGGCCCGTTGTCACAAGTAATCTCCTTTGGTATACCGAATCAGCAGATTACGTGGTTCCATATGAGGTCAACACTTCGTGTTCTACGATCTTTTGGTAAGGACCTGCTTCAACCCATATAATAAGTTAAAACTTAAAAGAACCTTACCTTCCCGGGACTCGGTGGTAAATGACCAACTATGTCCATCCCTCATTTCATGAATGGCCATGGAGACACCACTGAATGCAAAAGTTCTGCTGGTTAATGCACTAACTGTATGTGACATTGACATTTTTCGCATTTTTGTACGAATGCCTTTGCATCCTGCTCCATCCAGGGCCAATAATATTCGACCCTGACCAACTTGAGAACTAACGAGTCCACACCGGAATGATTTCCGCAGACTCATTCGTGGACTTCCCTCATCACGTAATCCGCCTTCGTGGCCCTTAGACACCGAGCCAATGGTCCTTGGAACGACCTCATGTACAACTGTCCATCAATAAGGCAATAACGAGCTGCTTTGGTCTGTAATGCCCGGGACGTTTTTGGGTCTTCGGGTAATTTATCATGTCTGAGATATTCAATGAACTCGTTCCTCCAGTCCCAGATCAATTTGGACGAGTTTACCTCACAATAGCCGTCCACCCCTAACACCAAATGCAGTAGTTGGACGACTGTACCAGAATCATATCCTTTCATCTTCGTGGATGACCCCAAATTAGATAACACGTTTGCTTCCACATTTTTCTCCCTCGGAATGTGGACGACTGACCAATCTCTGAATCATGCCAGTAACGCTTGAACATTGTTCAAATACTGATGCATGCATTCCTCTTTTGTGTCGAAAATTCCATACACTAAATTTACCACCAGGTGGGAGTCGCACTTTATCTCAATGACCTCGGAAGTCCCCGAGCTAGTTCAAGTCCTGCCACCAAAGTCTCGTACTCGGTTTCACTATTAGTTAATGGTACAGTTCTAATTGCCTGCCTTAGGGTTTCCCCCGAGGGCATGATTAGAATTACCCGAGACTAGACCCTTTTACGTTGGAGGCTCCATTCGTAAATAAGATCCAAACTCCCGATGTCGTTCCCAACACCAACTATAACGACCTGACTGGTTGTTTTGAGCAATTGCAGCCGGTTCGGCAGTTTGAGGTCACGAGCAGCTTCATATTATGTGAATCGACTTGCGTGCGCAGTCGGGGCATGAAATTGGAAAGCTTTTATGTGAAAATATGAGAAATAGAAATTTTTAGAGTTGAAAATTTGGTTTTAGTTGACTTTGGTCAACATTTTTGGTAAATGGACCCGGATCTGTGTTCCGACGATCCCGAGAGGTCTGCGGTAAAATATGGGACTTAGGGGTATGCCAGGAACTGAATTCCGAGGTCCCTAGCCTTAGAAAATAATTTTTGAAGAAAATTGTTGTGCTGGTTTTTAAAGGAAATAAAGAAATGAATTAATGTTTGAACTTGTTGATATCAGGACCGTATTTTGGTTCCGGAGTTTGGTACAAGTTTGTTATGATATTTAAGTCCTATTTGTAAAATTTGGTGAAAACCGAAATTGATTTGACGTGATTTGGACGCCCGGTTGAAAAAATTAGAAAATTTGAGTGTCCTTGAGAAAATCATGAGTTTTGAGGTTAAATTTGTAGTTGTTGATGTTATTTTGATGATTTGATCGCACGAGCAAGTCCGTATGATGTTTTTAGACTTGCGTGCATGTTTGGTTTGGAGCCCCGAGGGCTTGGGTGAGTTTCGGATAGGTTTAGGCTATGTTGTGCTTGTTTTTGGATGCTTCATCGTCGTTTCTTCAAGCAAAAATAATATCACATTGAGTAAATGAGATCCAAATTTAGTTTTTATTAAATCATTAGATCCGTATCGAAATTACGGAGCCATAGGAAAAAGAATCATCGAATTTGGACATCGTATGAGGAAGTTATGCTCATTTTCGTGTCGGGAAAAATTGTTGGTTTCTGGTGTGTTTGCAAATGCGAACTTTTACCTCGCATTTGCGATGCCCAGTTCGCAAATGCGAACTTTTTGTCGCAAATGTGACTTCTGCCAACCCTGATTTGTTTGCAATTTGTGACGGTTTGCAATTGCGAACCCCTGGTCGCAAATGCGACATCTGAGGCCTGTTAAGTGAGGTTTTTGACGAGATTTTCACCCATTTTTAAATTTTTTCAAACCCTAAACCTCCATGGGCGATTTTCCAAAGACCTAAACTTCTCCAAATTATTGGGTAAGTGTCTCTAATCAATTTCCAACTATATTTTTTGATTATATCTTAGATTTAACATCAAATTCATGAGAATCTAAAGGAAAATTTTGGGAAAATTATGAAATCTTTCGAAAATGTAAAATGATGATTTGAATGAACAAATGGTATCGGAATTAGATAATTTTTGTATGGGTGAACTCGTAGCGGAATGGGTGTTCGGTTTTTGTAAATTTTGTCGGGTTCCGAGGTGCGGGCTCGGGGAGTTGACTTTTGTTGACTTTTTGCAAATTGTATAAGAATCATAGTTTTGTCAATTGAAATGGTTTTCTCTTGCACTGTTTGATATATTCAAGTCGTTTTTGGCTAGATTGAGCCGAGCATTGATGAATTGGTAAAGGAAAAGCTAAACTGAGTATTGAATTGGCCGGATTGAGGTAATTATCTTGCCTAACCTTGTGTGGGGGACTTCTCCCTTAGGATTTGAGTCTTCTATGCTATTTGTAGTCCGTGCACGCGAGGTGACGAGTGTGTGATCGGACTTATTTGTGGGAAATTTTCCTTTAAGGTTCTTAGGTCTTTATGTTCATTATGTGGGAAGTATTCCATTATGATTGAGTTTCCTAATTGCTTAATTTACCTCTATATGCTCCATACGATGTTGTTAGCTTCCCTCTAACTCTTACTTGTTACTTGGCCTTATTTGCCTTAATTGAAGCGATTGTTCTTCTTATCGTTTGTTATCTCTAAATTGTAAATTACTCTATGACCCCATGTATATATGCTATGTGTCCAAATTGTTGTGGTTGCCGGTGTAGTTATCACATGCATGATATGCCTTGCTGTTTTGTTAAGATTATTGCGCTTTTTGGTTTTTCTGTGATTCTCTTGTTGCCGTGTATTCATACTCTTGGTGGTGGAATTCCTTGTGATTGGGTTGTTGGATTGTTTTTGAGTATTCTTCGTGTTGTTGCTGTGTGTTTATTTTGGGACTACGGGACGGTATCCCGGGAGATCCCCCTGCATGTTTACTTTGGGACTATGGATCGTTATTCCGGGAGATCCCCCTGCACTTTTATATTGGAACGACGGGATTGCACCTGGTAGATTCCCCAAGTACTGTGTATTTATATTTGGGACTACGGATCGGTATTCCGGGAGATTCCCGCGCACTATGAGTTGGACTACGGGACGACACCCGGGAGATCCACTGGATATTTATATTTGGGACTACAGGACGGTATCCTGGGAGATCCCCAGTTGTTATCTCTGCAAGTTGTACTCCTTCTGTGATTATTTTGTCTCCGTTGCATTTGTTGTTATCAATTTAAGTGTTTTAACTGTTTAGATTCCTTTACTGTTGTGACTTTGTGTTGGAATCCATAATGTTTACAATACCTCTCCATATTTTATATATATATTTCAATACTTCAAATTTCAATAATTGTTACATTTTTTACTCAATTAGTTTCTCAATTAAATTTCCTTAAACCGTTTGAGGTTGTATTTTACTTAAAAAGGAATTTCTACTAAGTTAATTTATTAAATCCCATGTTAAAGGTAATAAATCATTCGACGTTGTATTTTAATTATTATGGTACTTTTTTTTATTCAAATGATTTCTAATAATAACTTCATCTTTTCTTGTTGAGTTCCTAGTTGGTTTAGAAACCGTATTCTACTTTATGTTATGTAAATGAGACTCCTTAAACATCTTAATTGCATTAGTTATGGACCATATATACTGAGTAACATGAGAACGTCGTTTCGCAAAGTGAGATATAAATATGTGGGTACGAGGTGCCGAGTGTGCTAAAGGTTTGGTAATTGAGGTTATGATATGAGACATCGAATTTGAGATGGCTGGAATTGTGCATCAGAAATGATATGATTTATTGAGTTGTCATCGCCTTTCTTATTTGAGTACATTTTACTTGTCTGTGACCCAGCTATGTTGGTGTTAATTTACTTGGTTATCTTCGTTTCCATCTGTGACATCGAATTTGAGATGAGACATCGAATTTGAGATGGCTGGAATTGTGCATCAGAAATGATATGATTTATTGAGTTGTCATCGCCTTTCTTATTTGAGTACATTTTACTTGTCTGTGACCCAGCTATGTTGGTGTTAATTTACTTGGTTATCTTCGTTTCCATCTGTGTTTCCCTTTATTATTTTCTACTGTTTGTGGTTTGAGTTTCTCCCTATTGCTGATATTACCTTGTTATCGTATCTCGATAGTTTATCGTTATATCCTGTTCAGTTTATTTGACCAGTAGGTGCCTTGACTGTTCCTCGTCACTACTCCACCGAGGTTAGTCTTGATACTTACTGGGTACCGCTGTGGTATGCTCATACTATACTTCTGTACATTTTTGTGTACAGATCCAGGTATTTGGTCGATAGTAGCTGTGCGGATCGTCGCAGCGGAGACTCAAGGTAAACCTGCTGCTCGTTCGCAGGCCTCGGAGTCACCTTCAGTTGTACTTATTTTCATTGGTTCCTTTTGTTTCGGAACAGTGACGTAATTATTTTGTATAACTACTCTTAGAAAAGCTTATGACTTGTACCACCGGTTTTGGAAATTGTAATTTGTTCAGAGTAATTTAATTTAAAGTTAGTAAATATCAATGTAATTTCAGTTAATATTAGGCTTACCTAGTTTAGAGACTAGGTGCCATCACGACTCCTTCGGAGGGATTTTTGGGTCGTGACAAACTCAAATAAAAATGAAATCATTGACGAGATATAATTAAATAAATATTACATTATCGTAAAATTTAGTATTATTTTTACATAAATATTCAACTTACAAGATTAGTATGTTGCTACCATAAATACTCTATTAATGCATTACGAAGTGCAAAATGAGCATACACTCAATATTTTAATGATATTGGTGGTGGATCTGGAAGCGGTCTTCCAAAGTACTAGATTATTGTTGTAATTCTCTCATCCCATTACGTTATTTAATGTATTTTCTATTTAATCTATGTCAGTCGCCATTATATTAAATATTTATTTTTATGATAATCAATGAGTATTGTGTTATTTATTAACAACATATTATATTTCAGTTTTGCACTTTTCATTTTTTTTTATGGTTATATATTTTTATACAATTATAACATGATAAAATTAAATTATAATTTTATATAAAAATAAAAAATATACAAAAATTAATTTATAAAAGTTATACACCAAAATTAAAATATACAATAATATTATAAAGATATCATATAAAAATTATAGTTAATTATAAAATTATAATATGTTAAATTAAAAGTGTTATATAATAAAAGATAATATTAAAGTAATGGTGAATAATAATGGTGTTGATGAATAGTGTTACATCAAATTTGGTGTAACACTATTCATACCCCAAAATCGTGTAAGAAATGGTGTTGGGTTGGAACAAAAAAATACCAAATCTTACACTAAAATGGTGTGACACCCAACAATTGTCTCCACCCAATTTAAGATCGTGACCCGTACTTACAGGTAGGACCCCAAGTAGGTTATATCACAATTTTACAGAAAATCCAGCAGAATATGCATTAACCTTTCTTATTGTATTTTGGCCAATTGGGTTACCGACAGTTGGATACTTATGATTGTGATTTGCTTTGACAAGTACTTGTTGTGTCATGTGACTTAACTGAAATAGGAAAAACCTAGATTGCTCTGGAAATAGAAAAAATTGTCCGGTCTTCTGTAAAATTTCAATAAGACGTGCTTGGAACCCCTACCTCCTAAGCGCCGGTTAGGGTCCTAAATTGAATCGTGACAAAGATTTTATAGCATATTCTCAACCAGAAGAATATAGCTAAAGTTCTAAATCTGCTCTTCACTTCCCACATAATATATTCTTACAGACTGTAAAGCTATATTGAACATAGCTTACTGTGTTTAAGTAGAGGCGGAGCCAGAATTTCATGTTTATGGGTTCGGGATTCTAATCGTTTTAAGTTACTGGGTTCTAAATTAATAATTTATAATATATATTTAAAATATTTTTTAAGACAAATACAGGGTTCGAATCAAAGCTACAGGGTTCGGCCGAACCCGCTCCCGGCACTCTAGGTCCGCCAGTGTGTTCAACTCTTAATAACTTAATTCAACATATTGCTTAATTCTGCAATACGTGGAAGCATATAAGCTTGTTTCTTAGTTAGTTAATAATTTATAATCACTCATTATTGTCATTATATGTAACCATAAACTAGTGCATTATTAGTAAACAGCACACATATCAGTGACACCATAAGAAAATGGCAGCCACTCATAAATATATATCAGTGCAGCCACCTTTGACTAATCTTGTAAAAATCTTGTATAAAATATATAATTTACAAACAAGAAGGGTTATATAAATCAAGAACACAACAAAACTCCTATGTCATCTACAGGAAGTGACTAAAGCAAATGTTATGCAATCAAGATCAAAGAAAAAGCCAGATATGATCATTATAAAAATAGGATCCAAGTCACTGATATGCAAAAGCATAGAAAAAAATACCACTTGTATTGTCACTTCTACTCTACCTAATAAGTGAGCTAATAAACAGATAAAAAATGGTTAACCAAGTCTATGTTCTCCTACACAGATGTTGCTTTTGCTCAAAGGGAGGTGATTTTTTTCCACTCAGATACTGAACATCCAACTGGTGGAAACTGTCATATTTTGTTAATTATAATCAAGAAATCCTAACAGACGGTTTGAAACTCGGTGAATAATATGCGTGCCTTTATACCCTTTACTTAAATGACGAGCTTTTGTCCATATCAAGGTTCAAACTCCTGACACGTGCCTAATCAACACATCACGCATTGTGCTCTTACCACTGAAGAACCAAACTCCCGGAGGTAATACACATTGTCAAATCTTGTCCAAACAAAGAATACATTTGAGGGTTACAAATATCCATAATTGACTAACAATGTAACAAACAACAGTGTTGACTAACAATGTAACCTACAAGAAAATCATACATCCATATAGAATAGCAGACTTATAAAGTGATACAAATTATACTGCTGGAAACAAACTACAACAACAACAAACTCAGTGTAATTCCACCAGTGGTGTCTGGGGAGGATAAATGTACGCAGACCTTACCCCTACCTTTAAAAAGGCAGAGAGGTTATTTTCGAGAAACCCTCGGATTAGGAAAAATAAAAGAAGGGCAACAACAAGCACACCAATTAGAAAACCGAAGCAAAAATACAAAGATGCAAAACTAAAACTGAGAATTGTAATCAGAAGGCCAGAACAAAAGCAACGACAAGTAAACATATAAGTCAAGAAATACGAAAATACATAAATAATGCTAACTCGTGTACAAAAGCTACTGACAAGGACAACGCTAGACGACCTATCCTAACCCTTCACCTTTATCCTCAACCTCCACACCTTCCTATCCATGGTCATGTCATCAGTGAGCTGGAGCAACGCCATATCTTGTCTAATCACCTCACCTCAATACTTTTTCGGTCTACCTCTACCTCTCCTTATTCCCCTCCAGGGCCAACCTCTCACATCTCCTCACCGGTGCATCTGTGCCTCTCCTCTTCACATGCCCGAACCATCTAAGTCTCACCTCCACTGCTGGAAACAAACTCATTGTCTATATTCCTGCTCATATGAGCATTGAAAGTAAGAGTTCAGAAGAAAGAGGAACAAGAAACACCAGCCAGTTAGTCATAGCTCCCTGCTTTATTCCTCTGAGGTGGAAGAAAAAGAATAATTCATCCCACAGCCTGCTCAACAGCTACTATAACAAGAACTTTGTACAACTTCCACTCTTATTTTCTTCTAACAAGAAGAATATTACAAGACATTCAGTACATAAAGAAGCAAAACAAAGTAAGATGATCAAACCCCTCAAATAATTGGAGGAACACTTAAACCTTCAAAACTTCCATCTGGAGCTAACTGCAGCTTGTGCAACTGTTAAACTGCTTAGTTAGCAGTGGTAGCAAAATAGTTTTCGACCAACTACCACAAACAACACTCTTTTTTCTTTGCTTTTTTTTTCTTTTAGATCAGTCACAAACCAAAAATGTATCATTTCCAATCCATGCAAATGAAAAGGTAAGTAAGTAGAATTAAAAACCCGACCACATCTTTGTCAAGAACTCTTCTTTCTGGATTCTGTCTGAAAGCATAATCAAACACACTAAGTTCAAAATTCCTAGTGGATTTTGATGGAAAACCAAAACAAATATGGTTCACTAACAATCTAGACCATTACAAACAAACCTAGAGTCTATGCTAACTATGGTAAAAGAAGAAAAATTGTCCAAAAAGATGCTGTAGACGACGACTCAATACTAACCTACCCTATATCCACAAGCTTCATGAATCATCATTCCTCCCACTCCTATCTTCTGCTTTCTCATCTCCAAAACCTTCCGGTGGGAATTGGAATGCACAGTCGGCGAGAAAGTAGGGCTGTTTGCCGGGCGATACTCTGGCAACAACCTGCCTGACTTATAGCGGACCCCACAAGCGTTACACAGTGTTTTCGGCCCCAGGGGACCTGCCCGCCATTGTGGGGTCTTATCAGCTCCACAGTGTTGGCACCTCCTCCCGATACTAGCACTTTTAGCTGAATTCATCGGTAACGAAAGCAATGGCTCACGTTGCTTAACGATCTTGAAACTCGGTTTGTTCACCAACATACAATGCTCGCTTGGCAAGTCAGCAAAGCTGCCTCTTCGTCTTCTACGCCTTCTCTTGCTCCGTGCACGAACGGGGTAATTAACCGGGACTTTTAAGCTGGCACAGCAGCTCATATACGCGTTTGCATTAGCGCTGCCGTTGCCACTGCTGTTGCAGGTGCTGCTACTATTCTCCAGCACTGAAACCGGGCTGTGGTGATCAAAAACAATACTCGGGTTATCGGCAAGTATGCCAAACTCCACTGCTGGAAATGCATCTTTGTTTGACAGCCATTCCAATTCTTCCTCAATACATTCCTGCAAAATTCAACATGTTAATAATCTTGAGTGAGCCAGCAACCGACAAATTTTCCAGTTTTTTATATTTTCAATAAAAGTGATTTTCGAGCCAGCTTACTCGCACCTCGACTATTTTACTGGGCACTGCTACCTCCCAACAACACAGGTAACAGGTATATCCACCAAGGCTTAGAAAATTATTTTAATCATATATATTTTCATGTTCAATTTTCAAAAATTTGTTTAAGAAAAGATAAGCTTTAGTGTTTTCATTAGGAGGGAATCTAGTTATTTTCTAGGAGGGAATCTAGAAAGAAAATAAAAGTCAAAATTGTCAAGTGGGGCAATTTGCAATTTTGACAAACTTGTGGTAAATAAATATTGATGATAGGGACAAAAGTGTCTTTTCAAGATTGTGAAATAAAAGTTGAAACGGATATTGTGCATTTATTTGAACAGCTCAGACATCGTGACAACCAATGCCCAATCATAAAGACATGTTGCGAACATATTCCAAAATTCCTAAATTATCCCCCACATTTTAATTTCCGAAAAAACACAACTTTTCATTTTTTTCAGCACAAAAGAATGCCAAATTTTAATAATAATATCTAGAATTCAAAGAATTTGTTTTTCTCAAACACTTGCCCCATGTCATGCACTCCTTTTGGTAACGTTAGGGTTTCAAGGGCAAAATGGTCCAAAAAAATAATTTTTCCTAACGCCTCCCAACTTTGAGCCAGTCAATCCACTTTCTCGTTTCCATCACAACCGGTTCTAAAACTGCCCATCTTTTTCCCACTATTATTTACCAAAATGCCACTCAATAGCAAATGACGAGCCACCAGTTTTGACTCAGTCACCTCCCTTAAAACACAGCCATGCAATAAAAAAGGTGGTGATATAATCGAAATTAATTCACCTTTTAATTAAAAGTCTCGCGTTCAAACCCTAGGAATAATTAAATTTACAATTGAGAGTATCCAAATTAGTCGAAACCAATGAGTTTTAAATACGGAACACGTAGCAAATGCATATGTCAACTCGTCCGAGTCGACTCACCAAAAAACGAGTCACAACATTTCTGGCCACAGAACACCCACGGGTTACACCGAGTCAAGCGAAAACTCGGAACCCAGAGTCTTTTGAAGGCCAAAAGAGCAGAGAAGAACAGCAAAAAAGCAGTGAAATGAAATCTGTATAAGACTTACAGGGTGTTGTTGGGAAGGAAGAAGGCTAAGAACAGGATTTGAAGAATCCAAGGAAGAAGAATAAGAAGAAGAGAAAGGGTGTTTGTGTTTGGTAAGGGAATTTGTTGTTTTTTCATCATCATCTAGTAAAACAGTTTCATCTTCCAAAGAGAAGTTGAGAAGGTCATCATCAACATCCACCATAAAACATGAAGCAGCACTTGGGTCCAAAGCCTCCATTTTCATTTTCCACAAAAAACAGAGAAGAGAAAGTGAAACAAGGGTTTGTGGTTATAGGTTTGGTTTGGTTTTGTTTTGTTTTTGAGAGAGAAAAAGGAAAATAGTAAGTGGGTGGGTGGGTGGGTGGCGAAAGATTAAAAGAGAGAGACAGAGATATGGTTCTCTTTTTACGGGGAATTATTATTATCAACAAAAGTTTTGAGGTTTAAACAAATAAAAGAAAAACAAAGTTTTTACGTTTTCTTTTCCAATGGTAATTACTAATAAGAGGATGTCACGTTTTTTTTAATGTGAGAGACAGGCAGGTGATAAATTGATTTTTTTTTTTTATTTTTCATTATAAACCGTAGAATAATTTATACAAAAAAAAAATCAAAAAAAAAATAGAGATATTATTAAATTGAGTGTATTGTTAATTATAAATATATGTCTCAAATATACATGCAAAGCGAGGAAAAGTACACATTTGAAAAATATTACTCTCCTTATATCATTTTATTATATGCTACACCTATGTATACGGTGGAAATTGGGGCTATCCAATTTCGTTCTTCGATGGAAAAGGTGATACCAAGTTGAGAGGCCAGGACGCCGAGCTCAGGGTCGAGGCTCCTTTCCAATATCGAGGTCGAGGTCGAAATCATTTGCCGAGGTCCCAAGAAGGCATACCTCGAGATAATACCGTTATGATTCAGTAACAGAAAGAGCAAGATACCCGCGACGGCCCGAGGATCACGGCGTAAATGCGGAATGGATTGACCTTTGGCGGTTAGGCAGCTGTCAATCATGATTTCCTACTGTAATTAGAAGTGTACCTTATTTAGGAATTAGGACTCCCCTATTATATAAAGGGGAGCCCATTCATTTGTAAGACACGTTTTTTGACTGATAAGAAATAGGTGCACTTTACTCTCTAGCTATTACTGTTCATCAAAGTTGTTTTATAACTTGTTATTCCCACTATTCCACCTCGAGACTGTCATAATTCAAGGTCGAGATTTGGCTTGCACACTGGTTTGACTTATTTTATTCTTCAATTTATATATTTAATTCCTTGTTTATCAATTGGTATTTTATTAAATCACACATCCTTAAAATCACAATATAAGTTTAATTGTTACTCGTATTTTAGGGTAAACAACCTAGTTTTTAGTCTTTCTCAATCAAAATTATAATTTTTATTAGAAATAATTTAACGCTATATTATCATTTTGTTCTTAATAAGGTGATCACAAGTTTAAACTTTTTTTCTTTAATTTTGTACCAACAGAATATCATCACATAAAATAGGTCAAAGAGTGTAAATACCATTGAGTATCATTTACTCCTTTTATTTTTGGCTTTTATTTAGTTTTTTCTAATTTTCTTTTCCTTTTACAAGAAATGATCTCCTACTCTAGATTTTTGACCATTGGATTCAATTTCTTTAAAAAACAAACTGCTTCGTAACCACACAAATAAAGAAAGTAAAATTAGTTTTCCCTTAATTTTTTTTTAATTAGGATATGCTAATTGGACGGCAATTTCAAAGAAGTTTTCTTATGTTGTTATTATTGTTATATGGAGATAAAGTTGGAAAAGAATATTTATGTGACCTTGGAGTTATTTGATAACTGATTTTTTGTTTTGCATGTAATTATGAAGTTAATCTTATTGTTTTAACTTTGAATATTGAACTAAATCTAATCTTCTTTAGAGTCTGAATTTATTGTAATTTGTCACTACATGCACATTTATTAAGTCAAATGATAGGATAAACAGTAACTTTGCCGTTATGTTCACTCAAAATATTTGACCAGAATAATTTTTTTCATACGTTTAAATTAAAGTTTTGTTACTTAGTATTCTTATGGTTAGTGTTTATAGTTTAGAACCAAATTTACCTCCTTAGGTATGAAGTAATTTATTTTTTGTATTTTAAATGTTGATGTTGTTCGAGTAGTTATGATTGATTTTTATTTATTGTGATTTTGTTGCAACGTTTATGCTAAATAAATGTATACTTATTAGAGTTTTACGATTCCAAAAAATTTAAAAAAAAAAAAATCTAAACTATCTTAAATGAGGATAGATCAATTGGGTGACTATTGGAAGCAATCTGAAGTACAACGTTAGTTTTTTTTATATGATGGGAAAATCCTTAGGCAAATCTTGACTAATTTGGATGAGAAATTTGGCATTTATAAACATATATATTATCAAAATAGCATATTACATACTTCCACTATCAGAAAATTTACGTTCATTATGATCTTTCGAAATTCAAAACTTGAATATTTATATAGTTGAAAAGAATACATGCATGACTTTTGGACAGGAAATGGATTCATACAAATATAATCAAAAATAACACGGTTAAGGAATAAAATCTTTTAGCAATTTGTAATATTCTCATATATTTATTATTCATAAATGCTGGTAAATAAACTTTAGTTCTCGAGAGAAACGTAATATTTATTGACAAGTATTTGTGTTGATGAAACAATCCGAAATTCAAATTTATATATGTACATTGAATTCAAAACATTTTTAAAAAAAATGAAAAAGCAAACTTTTGAAAACGTGTTTAGAATTCGGAAATGAAATCAATGACTTTCATCTTAAGGAAAATAAAATAAAATTGCATTCATTCCATTTCATTCCCAAGAAAGAAATTAAATTCATTTACGTATTTAGTTAATCTTTAAAATGATTCTACTTTGTAGTTTATACATTACTTTACTACTTTAAATCTCATTATAGTGAAATTAGTTAGTTTTTTATTAGTCATTTTGGTACTTATAGTTAATTATTTAATAATCATGTTTCGAGAAATTTTGTATTATAGACCATTACATATGTGATTTTAGTTATATGTATATATAAAATTAGCAAGAAATAAAAAAAAAAAGGCAACTTGATGTATAAAATATCCCCCATTTACGCAGAGTCCGAGGAAGGACCACACATCAAGGAGTGTAATGTAGGTAGTCTACCTTAATACAAATATTATTAGCTGTTTTTATGGTTCGAACCCGTGGTCTATATATTTTCTTAACATTATTTCTCTTATTTAAATTATAAATAATTTTGACAGATTAATTACTCGTGTTAATTTTAAAATAATCAGGCATATAATTTGAATAATCCAAATGACTACTAGACGACAAGTGAAAGTACACTGAACGTTTGCATGAACATGAACATTACCTATCTTGTTCGTTGTTACAACTCTTCACATGGTTAGGATATAGCTGGAAATAAAACCATGTACAAGGATAATTATGTCTTTAAAGGATGCGGGCCGCTTACGTAACGGGCCGGGCGACTATACCAATGTGTCGTTGTTCCCATAGGCACCATATCACACGTCATATTGCCAATAATTAACTGACACGTGTTATTTTGTTTTGAATAATTTTTGTCAAAATCTTTGACTCTCCGACACCGCACGTGGCGGCGATAATCTTGTGAATTTTTGTAATCCTTCAAATTGTCAAGATATGAGAATTTATAATTTCCTTTTTTCTTTATTTTTCTGGAAAGTTTGTATTTGGGTGGGGGGGGGGGGTGGGGGG
>NW_017671796.1:36149-38418 GCF_001879085.1 Nicotiana attenuata
CTTTTAATTAAGAAATTGAAATTGGGGTCACAAAGTATTTTAGACTAAGGCACATGTGTAGTGTAGCATTTACAAAATAGACCTACAACATATAGTGGTTGCTTTGTTTATGTACTAGTTAGTCACGGAGATTAATTGAGTAGTAAATAATAATATATATGTTGTTAAGGCGATGAATATTATTATAAGATATTTTGATAAATAGTAATTATAAAAAAAATTGTAAGAATTGCCTAATTTAAAGATATTTTTAAAAATATGTTATTCATTCGTTATTAATTACATATTCTTCTTTTATATTCTAAGTAGTATTAAGTAACAGTACCTATATAATTCTCAAATTAGTCATGCCGGCAACTAAATATTATAAGTAATACATTAAGGGAAAATATTTAATCATCTGATCAATCAAATATTGCATTAGTTAAAAGAAAATTATTTATTTTATCACGATCAAAAATTGTAATGTATACGATATTTTAACTGAAGATCATTGTGCCCTTTTTTTTTTTGTAAAAGAAATGAAATTTTTCTTCTCAAAATTTGTGATTCTCCTATACATTCCTCCTTAATTTTTCTTTTCTTGTACTCTCCCAATTTGCATTCTTCTATTTTGTCCCCTAATGATTAATTTCAAAAATGTTTTAAAATGGGGTCCACTTGCATGTTCCTCCGGGGCCCACACACGTTTTTGAACCTCCGTGAGTAGTTGGATACCTGCAAGGCTGCAACTACTCTCCCATTTTGCATGTGACACTCACGTGCAGCCTTGAAAAAAAGTCATGTTATATGCCTTGCATAACTGCATTCAATTTTCAATATTTAAATTAAAGTACTTGAAGAAAAGCACTTGTACTTAGTGACCCTCAACTCAATTAGTCAAGGATAGGATCTTAATGTCCCTTCGGGGACATCCGATAAAAAAGGGTAGGATCTTAATATTTTTTTCTTGTTTAAAAAAGTCAATCGAATTTATATATTAATAAGATATTTAAACTCTTAGTTTGCAAAAATTAACATATAGTTTTTGGAAGTACATTATTCTCACTTCTAGGTTTTGATAAGCAATCATGTAGGCCTCTATGTATAATCTTTTTTTGAGTTTCAACCCCTATTTTAGTATCTGCATTGGGGTCCTAATTAATTCGAGTTAAATTCAGTTTGAGATGAAAGGATATCAGATAGTCTCATTCAAACAAAGAAAGATAGGTAATGGACTCTATCCAATACTGAGACAACATAGGCTAAAGAAAGGGGCTTAGCTTAGGGGCAGCTAGACGATCAAAGATCAAGTAAGCGGATGTCACAAAAAATTTATTAAAAGGAAAAATACTTGTATCATATTTTTTTTAAAAATTTATTTCAAAGCTCAAAACTTAGCGTTGCATAAGGCACATTAAAAGAAAAAGTATTTTTTATCATAATTTTTATTATTATTTTCATGCTTAAATCGCAGACCTTTTAATTAAGGATGAGTGAATCTGATCCGTTTTAGCATAATTCTTGGTGGTGCCTTTATGTGTAGTTATTTTGCTGAAACCAAAATTATATATCTGCCTAGAAAAGTTGAACCTACAAGAACAACAAAGTGGAGGTCTTTTATACATAAGAGATCTAAAAAGATTATTTTCTTAAATTCTAAATTGTAAAGGGCATGATGTACAAATAGCACGAGTTTTTATCGTTTGGAAAGCTACACACTTATATATTTTAATGTTCATAAATTCAATTTCCATTCAATTCTTAGTACAATGTATTTCCCAATCTTGTACTGCCCATACCAAAGAAAATCTTTGCCTCCCAAAATTTTAATGGCGTTTTCTCTATTGGGATGTCTCGAAATATTTCTAATTAAGTTCTCCTATTATTTTACACAACATTCACAAGGTAAAAATTGCACGGGGCGCCTTATTTGGGCGCCCCTTTTGTAGCCGCTTTGTCTTTTTGTTTGCATCCGTACCCACTTTTTAAAAAACTTCAGCTTCCCTTTATAACCTGAAGTTTTCGGGTTACTAAACAAAAACTTCAGCTCTAGAGCTAAAGTTTCTATTTTATAACTAGCAAACTTCAGCTCTAGAGCTGAAATTTTCGGGTTACTAAACAAAAACTTCAGCTCTAGAGCTGAAGTTTTTATTTTATAACTGGCAAACTTCAGCTCTAGAGCTGAAGTTTTCGGGTTACTAAACAAAAACTTCAGCTCTAGAGCTGAAGTTTTTATTTTTTAACTGGAAAACTTCAGCTCTAGAGCTGAAGTTTTTATTTTATAACT
>NW_017671796.1:38443-116816 GCF_001879085.1 Nicotiana attenuata
GAAGTTTTTATTTTATAACTTGAAGAGCTGAAGTTTCCGGGTTACTAAACAAAACTTCAGCTCTAGAGCTGAAGTTTATTTATAACTGGAAAACTTCAGCTCTAGAGCTGAAGTTTCCCGGTTACTAAACAAAAACTTATAAAATAAAACTTCAGCTCTAGAGCTGAAGTTTTTTTTTAACTCGCGAACTTCAGCTCCAGTTAAAAAAAAAACTTCAGCTCTAGAGCTGAACTTCAGGCCCGGCTACTAAAATGCTGAAGTTTTGTGTAATTGCCTTTGCTACTGTTCAGCCCCGTGTGCTGAAGTTATGTGGAAAAAGCGGGTACGCTTGCAATTTTTTTTTTTGCAAAGCGGGCACAGGTTAAAATGTGGCACAAAAAGTGAGTATAGATGCAAATGCCCCATATTAAGTTCAACAGTGCAAACTATATCTAATTCTAATTTTTCAACTACTATTTGAGCCAGAGGCGGAGCTAGCCCATCGAGTACGTGTTCGGCCGAACCCAGTCGTTTGGTCTAATCCATGTTTTGTCTTTAAAAAATCCGTGATATAATATAAATTATAATTAAGAATTCAGTAACTAAAAAGGACTAGAACCCAAATTCATAAACTTCAAATTCTGGCTCCACTTTTGAGCTTCTTTGTTTTCTCATCATTATTTTGTACTAGCAAGTTGATTAAAATTTAAAAAGAAGTAACACCGTAGAGAGTCTGTGATGCCCAAAAGGTCATCACTTGTTTTTAAAATGAATTTTGAGTTCCGGGCCTTAAAACTCTTTTAGCATCACCACACATTTGCTCGTGCGCAGTCCGGGCGCGTAGCCGGAAAACCTATATGTGAAAATTTGTGAAAATGGTAATTTTGACTATAAAATTGATTAATTTGACTTCTCGTCAACGTTTTGGGTAAACGGACCGGACCGTGATTGGACGGTCCCGGAGGGTCCGTAGGAAAATATAGGACTTGGGCGCATGCCCGGAATCGAATTCCGAGGTCCCAAGCCCGAGAAATGAAGTTTTGAAGAAAATTATTTTCTGAAATACTTAAAGGATTTGAAAATGAATTTGATTACAACAAGTTGGTATCGGGCCGTATTTTTGGTTCCGTCGCTGGTACAGTCTTATATATGATTTAAGATAAATTCTGTGAAGTTTGGTGAGAAACGGAATCCGCTTTTGACGTGATTCGGACCTTAAATGCAAAATTGATATTTAAGGAAGTTTTGAGAAACTTCATTGATCTTGAGGTTTAAATTGATGGTCATGATGTTATTTTGGTGTTTTATTTCACGAATAAGTCCGTAGGATATTTTTGATTTGGTGTATATTGGTTTGGAGCCCGCACCGGGCTCGGGTGGGTTTTGGATAGGCCACGAGTGCATTTTGGACTTAGAAAATTGCAGAATTTGCTGGTTGATCAGACTTGCAGGCTTCGCATTTGCGAAGCTGGCTCGCAAATGCGACTGTCGCAAATACGAGGGCATGGTCGCAAATGGGACCAGCCCAGGTCTGCCTTGTCTCGCAAATGCGATACTACTTCGCAAATTTCCGGCTTCGCAAATGCGAGGATCCCTTCGCAAATGCGAAGCTCCTCAGCCTGGCCAGTGATCGCAAATGCGCACTAATTTATCGCAAATGCGAAAGTCTAGCATATCTGAGGGTTCGCAATTGCGAACCCCTGTTCGCAAATTCCCATATCAGAGACCTGCAACTTTTTATACTTAGACGATTTTTAAAACCCCATTTTCATATTCTCTCAACAATAAACACACTTAGGCAATTTTTTCAAGATTCTTCTTATCCAAATCAATTGTAAGTCGTTCTTTAACTAAACTTCCTTCCCATTCTTAACATCTTTTTAACTGATTTCAACTTCAAATCAATGATTTTCATGGGAAAAATTGGGTGTTTTGGGTAGAACCTAGGTTTTTCAAAAATTGGAGATTGGACCTCGATTTGGGTCCGATTTCAAACAAATTATATATTTGTTCGTGGGGAATGTTTTAATCGGGTTTTGGTTCAAACCTCGGGTTTTGACATGTGGGTCGAGGGCAATTTACTTTTTGGGTAAAACTCTAGAAAACTCATTCTTCTGCATTAGAATTGATTCATTTAGTGTTTATTGAATAATTAAGTACTTGTGACTAGATACGAACGAATCGGTGGTGGAATCGAGGGTAAAGCTATAATGAGCGTGATTGTGTTGTGGCATCAAGGTAAGTGTTTGGTCTAACCTTAGCTTGAGGTTAGGAGTTAGTCCTATTTGTTAAGTGTTTAATTGTTGTAGTACAACGTAAGGCATGTGACGAGTTATCTATACGTTGGTGTCTAGCATGCCCGTGAGTCTTTATATGTGGATTTTCACGACTTCGTTGTATCTTTCATGCCTTGGTGATGGTTTCTATATGTTGTGTAAAGTTTGTGGAAGGAATTGTGACTCATGAACACTTGAGGAGGCTGGGTTGGGCTCATTATGTACGAATTGTGAAAGTGTAAGCGATAATTAAATCTCTAAAGCATTGGCTCGAGTTATGAAGTGAATGTGAAGTTAAAGTGAGAAAGAAAAGAAGTTATCATCTTGACACCCTTGCCGGGCTATTATTGATTATTTTGTTATCTCCCTTGCCGGGATGTTGATATTTTATGTTGTTCCCTTGCCGGGATTTATTTGTTGAAATGTTGTTCCCTTGTCGGATCTTTATTGCATTCATTTATTCCCCTTGCCCTTTGTTTCTGTTGTTTGGGGGTAGGAAGAGCGTTAAAGCACGAAGGGTGCCGTGCATTGTTTGTATTGTGAGGAAAGAGCGTTAAAACAGCCCCGAACTGAAGGGTGAATGATTCCGTCCCTTTCTGACGATTAATCAACAATTCGAAGTGACTTTTCTTGCGTATTCATTGATAAAAACCAGGATTTATATATAGATGTAGGAGGATCTGTTTGGGAAGTATAGACAAGCCCCTTGACATCTCTTCATCTGCAAATAATTCATCGATGTGGAAAAACCAGCCAGCCAGGGGGCTGATCTTTTGAATAGTGAAAATAAGAGTGGATCTGCACGGTCCCAAATGTGAATGGCTCTATTTCGAAACCACGATGTGGCCTTGTTCTTTGAACGATCGCTATCTCGTAGCCTATTTGGTACCTGCTATCTCGGTGTCCGATTATCTACATGCTTAATATATATACTGACGTGAAGAAAGTCATGTTCTCATATGGCAGAGACTCAGGTGCGTTTCGATTGCACCGTCTTAAAATTTGGATACCCCGCTTGCCCCGAAATGACCTGACCAATATGGTACCATTCACGAGTAGCCTCCCACTCATTTTATTTTGTGATTGAGTCATGTGTCGGATGAGCAACGAGTAATAGAGTAAAGCACGCATAGGCGGGTCATGAATGTCTCCTTAGTGATAGGCAACCCATATTATATAACTTTTATATGATTTTGACCCTTTGGGTATAGAAAGGACCATCCTGTCGATGTGTCAAAGGGCACCGGTAAAAGGGCTAGTTCTGCACTTTCGCCCTTCCCGTTCAAACTGCAACTTCTTGTGTCTATATGCATAGAGTAGCAATCATTCTTTTATTACTAAAGTGATAGAACAAGAGTCATTTTTTGATTTTCTTGTTAGCAGTATTCATAGAGTGGCCTTCTTCTCTCTGCCCTGGTCGGTGCTACCTGTGCAAGCACCCCAGCATAGTCGTCCTCACTCCGTACTCCTTTTGATCTGATCAATATATTTCATCGTGCTGAGTACATCTTCTTGTTTCTGTGAGTCCGTGAAAGATCCCACCCATGAAGCGCCTTCTTAATCTCATCTTGAACTATAGCACCATTGAACAAGCTCTTTTTATATGATTGCAGAGATCATTCTCACGAGTAGCCTCCGCATAAGAAGTGATCCCATTTTTTCATCGGTCCGGCGTCATACCTCACGACGCTCAAAAAACCGTAACTCTGCCTGTGAGCGAGGTTAAGCGCCCATATGCGCCCGGCAAGACATCAATAACTCCAGATAACCAATATAAGAAGTATCGTTAATCTCTTCATGCTTCTTCCAAGCTCGAGGGTACCATTTGTCAGCAATATAAGAATCCCCTTCGTTACATGATTCTTCCTCTCATATAGATAAGATTATAGGATTCTATGGGGGCTGATGCCAGAATGTCATAATTCCTCAGAAAGTCTACATTGCACTCTTTGTCTGCTTACAGGCTTGCCTTCCGTACCTAACTGATAGAAAAAGGTCCCATTGATGGCACTGAAACCCATCTTACCTGGAGGTAACTGTTTCGCAATTCGTGAACTCTCGCTCAAGTTTGTTACTATGTTAGAAGAGAGCGGGCCAAATTCTTTACTCAAGTAGTTCATAGTCGCCGGTAATAACTTTGACAATAATTGCGTGTGTAAACCATTACTAGTGCCAAGAGGTAGGACGCTCCACTCAGCTAGTGCTACAACTAGGCGGATATCCTCCCTTGCCATTATTGCAGAACCCTCTCATTGGTCTCCGATTTTCCCGAATCTTCTCCGTTTCCTTATTGGAAAATTCCACCAAAGGATTTATATCTTTCGCAATTGAAATCCCCTAGTATTATGAAAGAGTGAAATTAGTGCATTAATATTCTGATTTTCGATGCATATGAATAAGATATAAAGTTAACCATTTCTGTATCTTTAAGACCGTCTATTGCACGTATTTAATTTTATTCGGAGCTATTAGAGCGGAAAAGGTACTGTGGACACCCTAGTTCTTGAAAGAGTAAGATATTGAGTGCTTCAACACAATTGTATTAGGATATTCAATAGATTCAAAAGAATAGCTTATGGCTTCTATTTACTTCCATTATGTCTCAAATTCCTGCCTTTTTAACCAATCTTTTTTGGATTGAATATATATAATGTGATACTGACTCAAGCAATAAATCAAGAAAAATATAATCTTGTAGAGTAATAGAAAGAGATGCTTTCGATAAAAATTCGCTTGGGAGAGATATTGTATCTCTACGGTGAGACCTTGCTCCAAAGCTCCGAGCGGTGACTAGATTTCAAGTGTCGCACTCACTCTTCACAGCACTCCCACCCGATCATGAATGATTTGGAATCCATATTATGCCAGAGGTGAAGGAGCATTGCATATCTTTGGGTCCTAGTAGTACCTCGAAAATTGAAGTATATAAAATCGGTCTTATATTCAACAGGACTACTCACTATCCATAGTTGATTAGGATGCGCGCGGCGTCTACAATCTTCCATAACAGTATCCAAGAAGCTCTTGTATCAAGATGTAGCATCGATATCGAAGGATGAATCTTGGCTCACAACACCTCGCAGAGAAGGAGAACGTTGTCACATCATTGCATAATTTTATCGTTCTAGACTGCGATTACATCACAGTATTATTAGTGCAGATCTCAATCTCACTAACTCATTAGATATATCATGCGAATGATACAGTGACCTCTGTAGGTGTTCGGTTGTTATCCAGGGAACTTAGTTCATGATTACATACCAGTATGGATATGAAGTGTGAGAAATTCTCATATATTGTTACGTGTTTTCCCTATCCGTATCTTTCGACCAAATAGGATCGGTCCTGCAGCTTCCCTATAGAAACCTATCACTAAAATACCCGACTAAGAGACGAGGGACTAAGGCTAAAGCGCGAGGTCTCCGACTTAAGGGTTTTCACTCCGCCTGACCAGCAGCCCTAGCCCAGCAGCAGCTTCCGACGAGCCGGCAGAAGCGAACCGGTAGGGGACAGAAGTCAGCCCAGAGCGAAGCTAAAGCCACCCAGCGCCCGATGAAGCATCAGGGGGTTAAGAAATTGTATATATAAGAATGATAGATCTATTTGTCCCGCACCACGACACTCCTTGTGAAAGCTAGTAATACGCTGATTTAGTGGTCTCGCAAAGATGCGAAGCATACGCACAATAATCGGCGGTGGCTTTTCTGATATATCGAGGACTGCAATTCAACCCTCATAATTCTTCTATCTATAGATGCATTGTCTCTCATGGCCCAGATGTCCTCTGAGTGAGGGTCCATTTCGATATAGATAGGAGAATTGCTCCCGTTGAGTGTCTACCAATCATTTGCCCGAGCATAGCCTTTCGACGTTGTAGTTCATCTTTGATAAACTCTATCAGCCAACTCAAGTGCCAGGTCATCCCACTCTCAAGGTCATGAGAATGAAGTTGATCAGAAGTGTGCCGTAGGTTTCTCTGCTACTTTCAATGGTGGAGAACTGATAAACCCAAGATCCATGTCCTCTTACTTCCCCGTGAGATACAAAGATTCAATCAATCGAATCACCTCTCTCCCGACGAGCCCAGGATTCTATTTTATCATCAATCCAATCCCCGTTTCAGCGGTTTTTCTTTGCATACTTTCTCTAGACTAGCGAGTCATACAGTATTGGTAAGAAGTGCTTCTCCTTCACGTCGTGTGTATGACTTGTAGGGATGTTAGCTCCCACTATGGTCCCTCCGAAAAAGTGATTCGATTTGATGGGTGATGAATCGGGTTTAAGTCGAGCCTATGGAGAATCTGTGCACTATCTCTCGGCCATTGAGTATTGTGGAGGAGAATTGGACAGGGTTCCATACCCCAAATAGCCCTCTCTTTCTTAGAACGTATTCCATTATCTATCTCCCCATATTGCGCCGACGGCGCAAGCATGTTGCCGCCAGAAGCAACCGTATTTGTTCTAGAGATCTCCTAATTCCAGAGAAGCTAGAAAGAGATTCTATTAACCAAGAAAGAATTCGGTTCAGATGTAGTGGGCATAACCTATCCAGATAGCTATACTTGTCGGAATCTCCACTCAGATGAATGGGATGATGTAATCTATGCAAAATGCTGTCATAAGTAGAATTTGACCTGTGTCCTGTAACTCTCTGTCGTGACATATACTTCACTAGGAGGGGCCACTGTGCGAAAGCAACAAACCAAGAAATAGGTGTGGTTGTTCAATTGTATGACTCAGCTTATCTACGCTCTCGCTACGTGAGAACAAGTTCAAGAAGAAAAAAGGACTTTGGGTAAGGAATAGAGGAGTAATACTCTGAGCGCATTGTTTGGCGATCTAACAGACTCCTCGGTCGCATATTGTCAATTGGTGACTCATCATCTATCTCATCCTCGATGATTATCCTTAGTTGGAGTGTTCGAGAGCTAGCGAGCGCAAGGATAGATTCTTATATAGTGAAAAACAGTTACCTCGCTAGATTATCAACTCCTCAAGATTGAAGTCGAAGGACTTCCACATTTATCTCGAAGGCAGTTTGAAGCGCGCGATAGCACCACAATATGTGTTTTCTGTGATACCAGAAATTGCCCGTCACCTCACCCCAGTTAATTCTGATCCAGAACCTGAACAATAATATACTACATCGAAATTGGAGCTTCGATCCAAATTTTTTGACTGCTACTTAGTATATGGCTCACATATATAAATTCATAGCACTAATAGAGTATCCCCACCCTGAATAAAAATATCAAATTTAGATTATTTGTACCCTGTCGAAGTAAAGAGAATGGAACCAGTTGAGGGCGATGATTCATTATGAATTGATATGGTTAATTTAAGCACTCGTCCATTTTGTGTCACAAGGAATGCTATAAGAGACTGGAGAAGTGCAGACTATCTCGGTATTTTGCAAAGAAGGGTGCTCGTCACCTACATGTGTGGCAGCATGCGCGCTAGTGTACGTTCTCAAGTCGTCTCGTACATCTAGGTCTTAGAACCAAGTAGGGTATACATCCTTATGTTGTCTCGTCATATGATTGCCTCGGAGATACACCCATCTTATTTCCTCTCAGAAGAAGAAGATGGGTATGTGTGTGGAATCAATAAACACCTCATCGTTTTGAATTGTAGAAATTGAGGTGATAATAGCGTAGATTGGCTCCGAGAGTTCTTCCCTCTGAATCACGATAGATTCATATCTGAAAAGGTTGACAATAAGTTTCTTTCAAAATTGGACTATTTGCCCCTCTGTTAGAGGTGTTCAGAAACTGTCTTGCGATCGAGTTAAAAGCTCTACGAACGATGGATCGGATCGACTTTTGATGGGATAAATGGAGAGGCCACAGAGATTCCTGTTACACCATAGTGTGACCTCTATCCAGGTTTTCTCAACCGGGCACACTTTTGTAGGGTGGTATACTCACAATTCGCTGTGCTTAGAGGTGTGGACTGAATGTTGGATCGTCCAGATATCGCTGTGACTCGCGAATTTGGTCTAGATCAATGCAGTACTCATCTCTACGCCCCTCCAAAAACGCCAATCGTTAGCTTCTCTTATCCAACTGCGTCTTACGACTCGCAAGAATTTCACAGAAGTTTATCTAGTGTGTGTGTTGCGCTCTTGGACAGTTCGTACTGGACAAGATATTTGAGGAAGGAATTGTCCATAAACGTTACAAACAATCAACAAGACCAGTGTAGGTGTCCTGTATGATCTAGGGCAACCTTGTGGTTCCGAATCAGCTGAGAAAAGGGGAATCTGTCTCCGATAACATATGAGACCAGAAGTGTATGCCACGTTTCTGATGTGGATTCATTCTGCAAAACGGTACTGAGTTACTCGATTTGCTTTCTATAAAAAAGAGATATCAATGAACTTCTATGAAGATCCGAATTTCCTAGGTCACGTGCGCAGTTGCAGCAATTAGTGGCTTTATGATCGTGGAATATCATTTGGCAGAATAGGAATCCCGCGGGAGGTTTATCCAAACCGAAAGTTTCCTGTGCACTCTACATGTCCTGTCCTATGAGGTTGATGGGAGATATGGAAGGATTCCTAGAGGATTATCACGAGCGTAAGATTGGGTTCCAATAGAGCTGGTAGCGTCTTCAATTGAGACCAGCTCAGAGAAGAGGTGATAAGTGGTGATTATTGTTCCTCCATTGGACCAGATTTCGACTCAAATTTTGGGGAAGACTAGCTGCATGATCCCGATCGACAATATCCACACCAAGGAAAGAAGTGAATGTGTGTTTCAATTTCCCTTGTTTCAGATGGATAGAGGGGACCAATCTCCCTTCGGATGTTATGCCTACTCTATTCCTACTCAGAGGCAAACTGGAAGGTCTGAGGCATCTGACCGATGTTCCCGCAGTGTTCATTATTCAACGGGATATCCTCTGCTTCATCTCGTGCATTTAGATTGTAGAAATCGTGAACGGAAGAGCCTATGTTCCCTATAGTGGGTATATTGTTTCTCGAAAACTCACACAGAAAAAAGGAAGTGAGTTAGACAAAAAGAAAAGCAATTGGACAAAAAAAAGAAGTGTAACTTGGACAAAAAGAAAACGAAGTGGCTAAGTAGTGCTGCCAAAATCTTGTATTGTCTGAACTTAACCTCAGACCAATCAATCGAATATTGATTAATACGTAACTCGATCGAACCAACTACTTGAAAAACGGCTCTTCTCTCCGAAACGGACTGTTCCATAATATGGTTCGATTTCCTTAAGTGTATGCAAACATGTTCTGCTCTCACGCGTATCTCTGGACCCTATTGTGATACCTCTTTGAGTAAGTGCTGAGCTCACGATCCTCTCTCTGAAATGTGTCTACCCGGAAGTCGTCTCGGGTTCATGATGAAATTCCTAATTGAGAGTGTAAGAGGCTCGAACCATTTCTTCTGACTCTTTTTAATCGAAAAACCCGATTTACGTACATATACATAGTGGTGCGATATGTTATGAGTGTGGGATTAGGGTGATTTCGAGTGTTCCTTATTAAGTTACTTATGGAGTGTCGAGAGTATCCATTTCCTTTTTAATCTCTCCTTGCATATCATGTTACTCGGAGAGGTTTGGATCGATGCTTTCATGACTATTATATAAAGTTGAATGCGATCGAATATGCGATTTTTATATCACTCTCATTAGTACTCCCACTACGCTAAATTATTATTGGGATATTGACTATATGTTCTGATACTCGATTCAAGTGACTCATATTTGGATTTCACCTGACTTGGCTCCTTACACCCTTAGTGTCTTTAACCCTGTGTGTCTCGTAGGAAGTGAGAATGAAGGCCACTTCCTGTCATATCTATTTGTGGTGTTTTGAGTAGTTCTTCCATATACTTTCCCATTCTCTCCGACGGTCTCTCACACAGGAAGCATCCGGATGGAATCCCAATGTAATTGTGTGTGCTGATTCCTTTCGAGAATGCAATATAGGAGATTCATTCTCTTCATAATAAATTTAGAACCCTAATAGGGTTCCCGTGGAATTATATAAAATCTCCAATAAAGATTCTTTTTTCGATTTCATTCCTGGCCTCATTTCAAGAATTGTTTTTGATCTCCAATCCGCAGGCAATCCAATAGAAAAGGCAAATCCCTTATCGAATACACTCGAGTATTCTCGCGTGAATCGGCTTAGTGTATTCACTATGATGTCTAAATTGTAGATGCTCTGTCCATTTCCTGTGCCAACGAGATTTCTCCTCTCTTGCTGATACGAGTTTCAAACTGAACCGGTGAGCTGAAATGCTTACCTCGCACTCTCTCTCCACTCTGCTGTGCTCCCGGTGGGATTGATAATATTAGCATCCTCAAATACAAGACAATAAGACGGGAACATTCAGAACTTTGTGATTTTTGGTTCAAGATGCCGAAAATGAACTATTTGGAGAGTCTTGTCCCGAGTAATATTCCAACGAGCTTATTCATCTCCTTCGGATATCCTATCCGATCTCGACTATTCGCGTATCTGATGAAATAGGATGAATTATGAGGACCCGTCACCTCCTTCTGGTACTAGATACGTAATTATCTTGAATATATTAACCATTTCTTTATTTTCCGACGCCTGAAGGGACAAAAAAGAAGAGCATCTTTGTTGTATTCTTTCAACAATTTCTTACTCTCTAGCTGGATCCTCCTCAGTAGGATATCTGAACCCCAGTGAAGTTCTGACCAATCCTATTCAGAAGACATAAAAAGAACGAACGGATCTTAGTTAGGCCTTCCAGAAATTCCTTACGATTTTCCCTTCCGGACAACAGAATGATTAATCAAATCTTGCTTCTCACGTTCCGTGTAATAGCCCGCGAGACATTGAGGAATTACCAGCCAAAGCATTTCCGAATCCCGGCTGAACTTCTATCTTCTTTGTCGTTCCGTTTGAACAGAAAGGACGAGGATCCCCAAAAAGAATCGACTCTTTACTTCTTCGTCTGTTGATCTCTCTTTGATTAATCAATGTGCTGATATATTTCGAATCCTCATTACTAATCGGGACAATCTCCAAATGATCTCTCTGATTGATTCAAAGACAAGATTCCTTTCAGTTGGCTAGAATTCCGTTACTTTGAACGAAACTAGATCTTGTGGCAATCATATTTGAATATTTTGCGAGTACATTCTGTACCCTTGCTAAAAAACCGATCCTTCTGTTTACCAACCACCACATTCTAACCCAAATCGCAATTAACGTCTCTCAAATCGATTTAACGTCGCTCATAAAAAATCCGCATTCGGCGGATCTATGCCCCAGCGATATATTACTGCAGAGCCACTCTCGCATATGTAAGGTAATCTGTGGCCTCGCGAATTATGCCATCAGTATCGACAAGATGTGTTTTACGTGCCTCACTCGTTGTGTTTGCCACTACAGATGACGACTCAGAGTGCTGTCTTTCTTAAAGCGTAAGGCTTGATGTTGAACATTTGAACCCGGAAGATAGATAGTGGCAAAATATGTCATTAGGTTATCCCACGAGCAATTTTAGAAATCACAAGTGCTTAACAATCAAGATATAAGTGAATACTCAGTGTGCCGATAGCCCCAAGGCATAAATATGATCCCTTTTGTTCTGGGCATTCGAACACGACTCTATTCAACCGCCCATTCATACGATTTGGTGCTATCTTTTTCCCCCAGAAAAGCAGACAATGAGATAAGCGACAAATCCAGGGTTGTGCTCCCACACATAAGATTTCTGGTAAATTTTCAAGCAGATCTGCACTTCCGACGACTCCTGGCTACCTCCAAGTTTCGAGCGTTTAAGCTTGGGCTAACCCGTTCACTCCCTTCGAAATGTCCCTCTAGATTAATAATCTTCTACTATCCGCAACTCATTCTCCTCCCCAGAGAAAGACGATTCCAAAGGTACTTCCCCAATCACACCTGGTGCGCGTTAGCTTGGAATCGTTGATCCCATTCTTCAGGTGATTGTCATTGCGTAAATATTACGATATGATAAGAAAAATCCAACACTAGCCATTAATTTGGAGAATCTCCTCTCACCTGTTTGTAATTAATTGAGACTTTCTATGAAAAATCCTGCGACAGCGACGGTGTTGTTTCCTAGGGACCTGATCTTTACAACTAGCCTACACTTCCGCGCGATTCTTTTTTCTCGCCGCATTTCCAGTTCCTTCCTCACCTATAACGCGAAACTTGACCTCAGTGTAATCGATTCAGTTGACACTTCAGCTAAACTCACTTTCCTGATTATTGGAAGCCGACCGTCAAGTAGACTAGCGCTCTTTCGGATTCAGAAAAATCTCAGAAACTTTTTCCTATGGGAAGATACAGGAGCCGCAACCACATTCAACCTATTATACTTGGAAGTGACCTCAAACCGGGATTCTATACCAACAAAATTGCCTTTATGCAGCTAGGTTTTCCAACGCCGGTTCCAATTCTGTGTAAAGGTTCATAGGCCTAATAGGGATAGTCAGAAGATAAGCTCCGTGATTACCAGACTTCCAAGTGATTATTGCCCGAAATTTATCGCTGTACCAGAGTTTCATTTCGGATTTTGATCTAAGTTCATTTGAGTGAAATTATCCACTCAAGGACCTGCTCAACTACAGTAAGAGTATTCACACCCTTTGATCGTGACTAATATATTGCGATATTGCTGTTGAAGTCCCTGTGAACTTGTCGTGAAAGTAGGAAGTACGTCAAGATTGCGGTGTTGGAGGCTATATGTGACGTTTTAGCCGAGAAGAAGAAACTGGTAATCTGGTCGAATGTGTCGAAAAAGAACTTGACACAAATAAGTGTGAATACGAACATCCCACTGAATTGAAATTGGGTCAAAGTTCTAATGAAATCCTAATAAGTAATTAGGGATGTAGGATTTCTTGGGGAATTCCAAACTTACCCATTCTTCCGTTCGGTCTCAAATCGGAAAGGTATCTCTTTTTCCTCATCATTTCGAAAATTACTCAGCGATTGAAATTGCATCTCCCGTCTCATTGATTCCTCCATTAAACATCCTGCAATGTGTGAGTATCCTAGTATCAAACTAAAGATTGTTCATCTTTTGCCCAGTGTTGGAGAATTGTGGTTTCGTGAGTTCACCATATGTAACGATGTTGTCCGAACGTAGCATTCTATGTGCTCGAAGGATGGAAGTGTCTATAAGACGAGCCCTAAAGCTCTATCTGAATATGGTCTGTAACTCTTCTCTGTAGCGTTTCAAATTCCTACTGGATGTCACCGCTACCAAATCTGGGTACCCTCCTAATCAAAGCTCATATTGGTAAAGGTCGGCTACCCGTGTGTGTTTCTCTCAAGTCCGAAGACATGCTCCAATCGATGCCCCTATACATATTAACACAAGCGTATTAATGTGAAATGTGCAACTCGGGTTATGGAACTTGGTTATTTCGAGTTTGAAATGCCCAGAGTATCATAATATTTGAACAGTGATGGGCAGCTACCGCACATTTCGTGTCATAATTTGAGCCCTCATAAACTTCATAGCGGAAGGGAAATCGATTATGGATGGAATCCAATATGCAGTAGGTTCATGACTCAGAACGGATATAGCTATATCGGAGTATAGCTTAGGTCCGCGAAGAATATATCCTATTAGCTATCTTATTGGTACGTTGATCAGAAGTCCGTTCTAGTAATCACCTGAGACAGGATTAAGAAAATAGTGTAGGTTGGGATCGAACTCTTCTTTGGCGGGTGATCATAGTGATTATGAATAGAATCGTGATGAATAGTTCATCGACCGTCCGGGAGGCAAGTGGTGAGTAGAGAGTGTTCACTAAGCGAGCACTATAAATTACCTCGAGAGAGTTCTCTCTAAATGAGATATTTTGTGTTATCCAAGAAGTGCCACGATAAAAAGAGTGATACGATTTATTGTGAGATCTGACAACCGGGTTATTCTATTCCACCTCTTGAGGAAACCCGAAAAGAGAAGCGTGTGAAATAAAGAAATACGTTGGATTGATGAGCATGGCGCATAACTCTGTTATACAAAAAACTTCTACCCGAGCAACGCAAATAGATAGACCCGTGACATAAATGTCATAAGTGAAATTCCAATCCAACCTACGAAATCTAATTTGATCTATGGATAGTATCCACTACATCCTGTGAATGGTAATAGGTCGTAGGCCACATAAACCTCATAGGAAGTCATGTTTGAGCCGCGGCAAATAGCCTCATTTGAGAGTAAAGGGAGGTCATGCAATAACAGCGTCATACCGTTAAAAAATCGATTTCGACGGAATGATTAAAGAAGGACCAGATCCTGTATATATGTAGACCCCTCTCGGTCGTGTGAACCAACTAGAAGATACGACCACTCCAAATCCTTGAGAGACTCTGTTAGGTACATGTTGCTCATTCCAGGTCTATCTGAGACCCTATGTCAGTTCGCGTATATGAAGGTGAGAGAGAGATCGGTAAATGTGTTATCTGTGCCTTTACATAGCCGTCGTCAGTGTGGGCCTTATGTTCAATATCTGGGACGATTCACCGATTTGTTTCTTGGCTATTCAAGTTAGAGTGTAGCGCTAATCCCAAGATTACCCGTAAAAATGGGAAATGCCCTTTGAGCCTTTGAGATATTGACGTTTGATAGATGATCAAACCTATTTTGTGTGATTGTTTTACCGCTACTATTGGAAGAGACCCACCAGTAACCATTAGGCCGATATTCACCGACGAAACCTAGAAATCGATTCACTGGTATTCCCAAAGCAAGTGTTAACCCTGGATGTTACCTTGCGGAGAGGAGTGATCTTGATGCATACTGTAGAGCCCAGAGCTTTGTGATGTGAGTTATGTGAGTAACGCATGCAAGGGTTCGTTCATTAGTAAAGTTCTTAGTAGATGTTCCTAGATGAGTGAAGAAGTTCCTATCATTGACATCTAGCATTGATACCCTGAGTAATAATAATGGCATAGTTATTGAAGACAAAACTCTTGGTCTCTCAGACCCGCCTAAGCAACCGACAGAACCGGTAGGCAGAGGGGACTGCTTGCCCCTTCTTTCAAAGAGAGGGCCTACGGGTTAAGTTCACATTTCATTGATGCGTACGCAGAAGCTCACGTTAGTGTGTGAAAGTTGAAGGAAGAAATCGTGCTCTGCATATTCACGTAACTCGCTCTCGTCCTCCGTTGTATGGTGGTGGACGTGCCGAGATGTCGTTATATCGTTAACCTCAATTCTGCCTAGTAAGGCTTGTACACAGTATCCAGAATGGGAAATACTCAGGAGGAGCTCAGACGCTGTTCATTTCTCTCTCAACGTGCAATACAATAATGATATATGAAGCTTCAGGCCGGAGTGTCGCTTCCAGGTGTGGCTGAAGTCGCGAATTCAGCGTATGAACTCCTGCTGTTTACTAGGTGCAAACAACCCAACCACGTGTTACTCCTCAGAAAGAACTATTTTCTCAGATATGTCACAGTTAGTATTCTAGGAGGTCCAATAATTTTATATGAGAATTACTATGTTAATCTTGATATGTGACTTTCGTGGCGAGTCTAATAGCCTTCACGTTCAATTCTGTTTTTAGATTCCTGGGGTGCCCTCACCCTGCAGAGGGTCACTCTCCAAATAATTTCTTTGCCGAATACAAGGTGTAAGCTCGAATTTCTTTAGGTTTATCGTTCCAGGGATAAATTAGCCTAATTGGCTTATTGTCCAATTACGTCTTTCAAAGTGCTAATTAGCCTGTGCTCAATTTATACCGACATATCTCGAGAAACCGAGGGTACGCAGTTTAGACCTGCGCCACTATTTTTTTGCCCATTTTTATAGGGAGAGAGACTTCAGTGTTTTCACCCAGGAGGAAAGATATGGAGCATCGTGGGTGTGATCTGCGTTGCAAAGTGCTAATTATGCCTCTTCCTCTCCCTGCAGAACGGGTAAAATATATCGTCTACGTGCGTCCACGCCAGTTCCCCGAGCTGAGAGTGTATATGATGAACATCAATTTTAGTGCGAGCTTTCTGATTGGTAGGCCCGAAAGCTTTGTGGTTCCTTGTAATTCTTTAGTGGGTTACGATAGTCTACGCCGTTATATGGTGGCTATTAGTTCCTTTTACCGTTCGATAACTAGCTCCAGAGTGGTTACTCTCACGCTACAATAAACAGCTACCTAAATCTATGTCGTACTTTAGTATGATGGCCTTTCCCCTCCTCATGTAATGGCTCTTTGTTCTGTAGACCCTCGGGGTGTCGGTTCTCCCGGTTGGCATGTTTGAGCGGGTAATTGTTCGCTCTGGCATTACGACCTTTACCTCACAATGATTCCGCTGTCCACTAGATCAAATATATTTCGTGATGGATTTCACTTGACTGTCTTACGTCCATTCGCGTGTTGTCTCGGCGGGTAGAAGTTTTGTATTAAATGTAAATCCGCCATGGCTAATTAAGTATTTTTATTTAATAGTATCTTTCTTGTCTTAAGAGTGGACATATAGTAATTGAACCCGGGTTGAAGGCGTAACTGATCCATACGGTCTTGTTTAACTGCCATTGTATTTCCCATAATAGGTCCCATTCTCTCTACTCTTCCCGGAAGTCCGTATCCATCTATTCATAGGCTACTTACCTTCCGACACCAGCAAGTAAGCAGGTTCGACCCAATGCTTTATTTTTCTGTCCTATTTGATTCCTGATTCGACATTAAATATATTGATTTTTTCCCCTAATAACCGATATAACTTTTGTCTGAATACTGCCATATTGATTACCTCCATAAATCGATTTTTCTTCCCTATAGTATAGTCCTTGCAATAAGAATGCTCAGTTCTACTGTTCTATATTGAGGATATGATATATAACCACATCAATCGTTATGCTCATGATGATGAGATGTCCATTGATACAGCAAGCCCAATTCAAGTAGACTTATTTGGAGGGGTCCCATGGCGTGCATCCAGTTAGGAATTGAATACGAAATCGGCCAATTATGAGTTGGGCGCTTTAACCATTCAGCCAATGGATCGCTAAGCGGGATCCCTCGTACATGGGAATAAGCCAAAATTTCCAATTGAAATGAAATCTTTAGAATAAATCAATTGCAATTTAGAGGAATCAATATTGAGAAGGAGGACATCAATTCAAATCCCTGGATTTTCAGAATTGAGAGAATATTAGAGAAGACGAAGAATTCTCACCATTTCTTAGATTCATGGACCCAATTCAATTTCATGGATCCTTCACTCAATCACATTTTTTCCGACCAAGAACCGTTTTTCTTAAAACTCTTTGACCCCCCGGGAATTGGAGTATCCTACTTTCACGCAATTCACAGGGTTCAACAAGCAATCGACTATGTTTCACGATCAAGGGTGAATACTTCGTTTGTACTAGTAGCGGTCCTTATATATCGTAATTAACAATTGAAATATCGGTCGACAAGAAAACTCTATTTGATAGGCTTTCTTCTTATACCTTATGAATTCCATGGACCCAGAAATGAGTACATTAGGAAGAATCCGCCCCATTGGTCTTTTCCAGACTATCAATAGTTGATTTGTTCGGCTCCTGTATCTCTTCCCCAAAGGAAAAAAGATCTCTGAGAGTTGTTTTCCTGAATCCGAAAGGAGTACTTGGGTTCTCCCAATAAACTAAAAAGTTGTGTAGTCATGCCGAAGTCTAACTGCGGAGTCGCGTTTGTTGGAGAACTGGGATCGGAAAAAAAGAGGGATTTTCTAGTTGTAAGATATCTTAATGAAAGCCCGTCGCTGGAATTGAGATCTTATTCAAAGAGACACCCGATCGTCTCAAATATCTGGAGTTTCTTTTGTATATTATATGGATGATCGATCGCAAGGACCATGATTGGGAATTGTTTGATTCGTCTTTTCTTTGAGGGAAGAGTCGAAAATAGAATCAAACTTGAATTCGGGACCGCTATTCGAAATCTTTAGTGAACACTGGATTTCTTATCTCATGTCTGTTTTCGTAAAACAATACCAATCGAAGTGGAGGTTTTCTTCAAACAACAAGGGGCTGGGTTCAACAATAATTCAATCAAATGATATTGAGCATGTTTCCCATCTCCTTCTCGAGAAACAAGTGGGCTATTTCTTTGCAAAACTGTGCTCAATTTCAGATATGTGGGCAATTCCGCCAAGATCTCTTCGTTAAGTTGGGGGAAGAATCGCCCGAATCGGGATTTTTTGAGGGTAAACGTTATCGATAGAGAATTGGATTTGGTAGACAATGTTGTGGTTGGTAAACAAGATCGGTTTAGCAAGGTACAGAATGCTATCGCAAAAATTCAATATGATTCCACAATGATCTAGGTTTCGTTCAAGTAACGGATTCTAAGCCAACTGAAAGGATCTTCTGCATCAATCCAGAGTATCACTTTGGATTCCATTAGTAATGAGGATTCGGATATTCACACAATGATAATCAAAGAAGATTCAAACATACGAATAGAAAGCATCGATTTCTTAGGGATTCCTTCCTTTCTTCAAACGGAAACGAAAGAAACCTAGAAATCAGGCCGATTCCCGAAATGCCTTTCTGGATATTCCTTCAAGTCCCGGCTATTCACGGAAACGGTGAGAAGCAGATGTTAATCATCTTTCCGGAAGAAATCGAAGAATTTCTTTGGAATCCTAACAAGAATCCGTTCGTTCTTTTTTCTTCTGATAGATGGTCAGAACTTTCGATCTCGGGTTCGAATCCTACTGAGAGTCCAACTAGAGATCAGAAATTGTTGAGAAAACAAACAAGATCTTTTCTTTTGTCCTTCCCAGGCGATCGGAAAATAAAAGAAATGGTGATATATTCAAGATAATTACGTATTTACAACAATACGACGTCATCAATTCATCCTATTTCATCAGATCCGTGGATTGATATTGGTTCGAAGATGAACGGATATGGACAGTTTCCAATAAGATTTTCATTCTTGAACAAAAATCCATTTTTTTGATTATTTCATCTATTTCCATGACCGGGAACAGGGGAACTACACGTTACACTACGATTTGAATCAGAAGAGAGACTTTCAAGAAATGGCAGATCTTATTTCACTCTATCAATAACCGAGCCGGATCTGGGGTGTATCATAAGGATTTGCCTTTTCTATTGCATTTCCTGCGGATTGGATCAAAAAAACTATTTCTTGAATTGAGGCCGGATGAATCGAAAAAGAAAATACTTTATTGGTTCTACCTCCTATTTTTATGAAGAGAATGAATCTTTTTCTCGAAGGATCAGAAAAAAAATGGGTTCCGGAATCTCCTCGGGGAATGATTGGAAAGATTCCAAAACCAAAAAAATAGTGGTATTTGCTTAGCAACCAACATAATGGAGGGCAGTCACTCAATATAGATTGATCCGAAATCTGATTCAAATCCAATATGAGTACCTATTGGGTACATAAAGAAATGTATTGAATCGATTCTTTTAATGAATAATCCGATCGCAACTGTGCGGAATATGGAATTCAGAAGGATCAAATAAGGAAAAATAAGGAATACTCTGAATCATAGAACTATTAATGAAATATTACGATCAAACCCATAATATTTATCGAATTTGAAATAAAGAGTCAGAAGAAATGGTTCGAGCTCTTCATTTTTATTTCTCGAAGCCGAAGAAGATCCATGAATCCGGCGATCCTGATGCACTATTAGATACAAATGGTCCAATGGGAGCAGAGAAAATTTCCAGGAAACATTTGGAAAGAGAGTCCGTTCGGAGAAAATCAGAAGAGCGTTTTTCAGCAGTAGTGTTCGATCGGCATTATCGTATTAATCAATATTCGATTGATTTGTCTGAGGTTATCGACAAAAAGATTTTTCTTGAGACAACGACTTCGTTTCTTTTTGTCCAAGCACTTCTTTTTGTCCAAGTTGCTTTTCTTTTTTGTCTAAACTCACTTCCTTTCTGTGTGAGTTTCGGAAATATCCCCATTCATAGGTCCGAATCTACCATCTGAATGAATTGGAAAGGTCCGAAGATTCCAGAAACTTCTGCAATAGTTTGTTAGGAGACAATAGTTCTTCAAATTGTTTCATTTGAAAAAATTGAAAAAACCCTTCTTATTGGGACGGATCAATGATACTTTTCTCCAAAAACATCGAAATTCTGATTCAATGGAGGGAAACAATATCACCCATTTTTGTTCAATGAAGATACCAATAGTGGATGATTGACTCATTCCATACTAGAACTAATCGCAGAAATCACTTTGATAACCGGATTCCTATTTCTCAATGATATTCACGATCAAGACAATTGCTGAATCCCTGTGAAACCCATTTCATAGAAGTTCATGATATCTTTCTTTTTATAAGAGCAAATCGACTTCGATTCTTGAATATATCCACAGATCACTTCTGCTTCTATTGGAACACCAAGATTCCTTTTCTGTGGGGAAAAGGCCGAAAGGTATCATATTAAATATTTTTTGTTTTCTTGTAGTTTAACGTAGGACAATTCCTCAATATCTGTTTCATCGCCACACAAAATATTTTCTTTGTGCGTCCGGTAAAAATAAAAACATGCTTTTTGGGGGAGAGATACATTCTACACAATCGAGTCACAGGTATCTAACATTATTCGATACCTAACGATTTTCACAAATTATGTATGTGACGAAAAACGTATAAACTTGTACAAATCTTTCCATTTTCCAAGTCATCCGATCCATTCGTCGTAGAGGCTATTTACTTCGATGCGCAGACATTTCTGGAACACCCTCTAACAGAGGGCAAATAGTCAAAATTTTGAAAGAACTAATTGCAACCTCTTTCAGATATGAATCTATTCTGATCAGAAGGGAAAAACTTGCATCCAGTATCTCAATTTCAATTCAAAACATGGGGTTTGATTCACCGCCACTTCCATGCTCTGAGAAAGATTATTCATCCGAAAGAGAAAAAAACGGAGTCTTTGTCTAAAGAAATGCGTTTGAGAAGGGCAGATGCTATAGAACCTTTCAACGAATGATAGTGCTTTTCAACTCTCTCAAAATGAATCTATTCCAAACTATATATGCCATGTTTCCTTACTTCGGACAGGTGTACAAATATCTAAATTTGATATTTTTTAGATATTTTTTCAGACCTGTATTCGCCAATACTTAAGTAGCAGTCAAAAAATTTTGTATCCATTTTTCATGATATTTATGCATGGATCAGTATACATGGCGAATTCTTCAGAAAAAATGTGTCTCATTCCACAATTGGGAATGACTTAAGTGAGATCTCGAGTAAGTGTTACATAATCTTCTTCTGTCCGAAGAAATGATTCATCGAAATAATGAGTTCACCATTGATATCGACACATCTGAGATCGCAAATGCTCGGGAGTGTCCTCTATTCAAGTCCTTTTTCCTTCTTCTTTGTTGCTGGATATCCTCTTCGTACACATTTCTCTTGTTTCCCGGGCTCTAGTGAGTTTACAGACAGAGTTTCGGGAAAAGGTCACAATCTTCTGATTGATTCCCATTCATCTATGATTGAGTTGCGAAAAACTTCTGGATAGGGTGAATGCCTACATCTGAACCGAAATTTTTGGCTTTTTCTGTTTTTATGAAGAATCTTCTTTCTAGTTTGCTCTGGAACAATTTAGGGAGATTCTCTAGGAAGATTAAATACGGGGTTCTGCTTCTTGGCGGCAACATGCTTGGTCCGAACTTATGGGGTTCAAATCAAATACGTTCTAAGAATGACCCGAGATTGGTATCAATCTCATCGAGATCATCGATCTCTTAGCCAAATCCCATTCAATCGAATCACACTTCGAGCAAATACGAGACATTTCTAAGTCATACAAGTTAAAGAGATCTATTTCATTGATAAGAAAAAGAAAAAACGTGAACGGGGATTGGATGATGATAAAATAGAATCCTGGAGTCGCGAACAGTGATTCGATTGATGATGAAGAAAGAGGAATTTCTTGTTCAGTTCTCCCACCTTAACGACAGAAACATAGGAATTGATTCAAATTCTATTGAGTTCTGACTCATATGATCGTTTATCAAAGAATGACTCTGAGTTATCAAATGAGTTGAACAACGGGAGCAATTTACTTACGATACTTATGTTGACATTCATAAAAAGCAATCTATATGAATTATGAGTTCAACTCCATCCTGTTTAGCAGAAAGACGGAATATATTCCTTGCTCAATCTATCAGACAATTCAACTTATTCACAACTTATCGTGTGGGTGTAAAATAGTTTTCATTTCCCATCTCATGGAAAAACCCTTTCGCTCCGCTTAGCCTTATCCCCCTCTAGGCGGTATTTAGTGATAGGTTCTATAGAAACTCGGACGATCCTATTTGGTCAAATACCTAGCGACAAACTTCTATGTTCCTTCTCATTACGGTATTTCTGAACAAGTTCCTGGATAACAAGCGCTTAAAGGTTTTCTTTCTTGATGAGATCGTATGATTGGATAGTTACGATTATTATGATAGTGACAATCTTGATGGCTATGACGTATCGATCGTGACCTGTGATACGGAGCTGGAACTGCATAACATAGGAATGAATGTGCTAAACTATGATATGATGCCGGAAATCAGACCGATTTTATATCCACCCTTCAATTCGAAATTTTAGCAACAAGCAAATGTCTCCTTGGCATAATAGGATTCCAAACATTCATGATCTGGATGGAATGAGTCGAATGAACTTAAGCCCTCGGTCTATTAGTGACCATACTTCTCCGGGATGTGAAAATGTTCTACTAGAAATATTCTTGTTATTGCTTCGAACTCATATTCCCCAAAAAGTGATCCCGCTCTAAATAGCTCCGAATATTAAATACGTGCATTAAGATACCGAAGGCTTCTTCTTTTCCACAACAACGAAAGCACTTCTTTCACTCTTTCAGTATATAGGGGATTTCACTTGGAAAAGAAAATGTTCCATACTAAAACGGATTTCGGGTCATAACCATGGTTTCCAAGCACGAGAATCTTGTAGCACTTACCATATGAGGTTCCTATCGATTTAGTATTACACAGAAGAAAATCAAGTATAGACCCACTAATACAATTAGATCCGCTCTTCATAGACAAACTTGGGATTTTGTCGACCCAGTAAGATCGGGTTTCAGGGGATCATGGGATCCTTTTCTTAGGATAGGAGGGCTGGTGAGGCACAAAGTACTTCTAGAAGTAATTGCGCCCCATAGAATCCCATATCTATCTATATTGAGAAGAAATCATTGTACGAAGGGAGACTTCTTATTTGTACAAAATTGGTACTTCGAACTTTGGAACACGGCATGAAAGAGATTAAACGATACTTCTTTATCTTTTGAGTTTTCTGCCGGATTCGGTCGTCAAGATCTTTGGTCTTTATCCGGGAGCCCGATGAAAAAAATGGGATCACTTCTTATGACTTTCGTTAGAAGTGATTCTGATCTAGTTCATGGCCTATTAGAAGTAGAAGGGCCGCTCTGGTGGATCTTACGCGACAGAAAAGATTGCAGTCAGTTTGATATATATCGAGATGAACATTGGCTTCTTCCGCCCGAAACCCGAAGGAATCCCTTCCTAGATATGATGCAAAACGACTCTTGTTCTATCCTGATCAGAATTCTCTCTATGAAAAATATGAATTCGGAGTTTGAAGAAGGGTGAGGGAGAAGGAAGCCCTTGACCCGAGGCAGGGATGTGAGTTTCAATCACATAGTTTGGGCTCTAGAATAATGGCGCCTGGGGCTTCTATTTATTGTATTCGAAAGGCCCATTGAATTGGGATTTTCCCTATGGTCCAGGGTTCATTTCGGGGCAAGCGGATCATTTATGTGAAGAGGATTGAGCCTTCAATGATTAATTCGGAGTTCTTGCAGAGTGAACCTATGCCTAGTATCGACACATGATAGATCTTCCAAAGAAACAAAAGGCCTTTTCCAATAAGCCAATTCATTTTGGGACCCTGCACGATCCACTCTTTTGTGCGCGTATTCAAAGATCAAGCCCCCTCGGCTCTGTGTGTTTCACATCGAGTAATATTTGCCCAGATGAAGAGAAATGTCCAAAGGGGTTCTACTTCGCCAAAACAGATTCCTCCTACAATCTATATATAAACGTGGTTTATCAAGAATACGCAAGAAAAAGCACTTCGAATGTGATTAACTCGTCAGAGATGGCTTAGAACCAAACAGTCATTATTAATGGATCTTTCCGTTCTAATTACTCTATCCGAGAGTGATCATTTATTTATCAAATCTGTTCCTATCTAACGGTGAACGCTTATTGGATACAAATGACAAAGACATTGTTGAGAAAAAAGGATGGCTTTTCCCGGAGAAATGAAAATTGATTCAATGTAACAGGAGAAAGATTTCCCATCCTTAAAGCCGGGAAAGATATGTGGCCATGAAAGAGGGATTAAGTGAAACAGAATTGACTGGGTGGTAAGTCGTGGAACCAACGCAATAATGTTTCTTCCATATTTTGGAACCTTTAGCTCCATGGAAGAACTATGTTCTTGTGAGCGTGAAACCACGGAAAAAAAGAATTGAAATCTTAATCAAAACACTATGTTATGGATGGTATGAACTTGCCTAAACAAGAATTCATTGAACAGCAAACAACCAGTTCAGATCATTTCAGACCAAGAAGTACTGATTCTCTTTCGGATAGGCCCTGAAAGGAGAGGAAGGCTGGAATGCCAACAAGGGCGTCTAATTATATTGAATTACCCCCGATTAGTCCCACATTTTGGGAACGTCCAGTGCCAAAGTCACTGAATGGGTAAGTCGCCAATCCCTGGGACTATGTAATGTACTCTTATCTGCTGGGTTTACGGGCGGCCTTTTACCAGAGGTTTCTACATCTAGCCTTGTGTGATTCCTGTTGAAGCATATACTCAGGGGGGTGGGTGCAGGGCGGCGACCGAATTTTAAAGTGGACTCCCCAGTTCTTAGATAGAAAGATCACCAAGATTTCGCGATCCGCTTGCCGAATATTATTCCAATTCCAAGGAGGCTCGGATCGAATCGGTATTGATATACCGATTCGATCCGAGCTCTCATTATTGAGAATGCTTATATCAATGAGCATTCCCTCATATTATGCCTTGAAAGAGGGACTACGAACCTCCACGCTATTTACCACCGAGACTTTTGAGTGTCTCGCGTGTTCTACCATTTCACCACCAATGGCCATCTTGAAAAGTGCAATCGGTTATTCCATGAATATGATACTCTATCCCTAGTGTGATTTATGGAATATATCGACAAAGTGACTCTATTGATCGGTCATGTCATATAGCCCGAGTTGGACATCCAATTGCTCGATTTGAATATCCGGGAGAATGCAATTGCCCTTGATGGATATATCAAAAAGATGGAGCACATCAAACCCTATTCTCGATTCACTCAAAGAGGTGAATAGGTGCTGGTCCCAATTAGGATATGTAAAAAGGCAGGTCCGATTTACGCGTGATTTCCTAATCCTCAAATGGAAATGTAATTGAGTGTAGGAGATCCAATTATGTAAACATAGTATCATTAATACCGAATGACCCCTTCATAATAGATTGAATGTATCATAACCCTATTCCGGCTGCCTGGTCCGGATATTGGAATGAACTTATTAATCAAAATGGCAATCGACTCGATCATCAGTTTATAAGTTCATAACCCTAGTCCCGATCCCAATTTGGGCAGGGACACAAGCATCTACTAATCTTTAAGATTCCAGTAGTAAGAGAGGATTCTTTGTGAAACTGAAGAAATAGACCCTAGATAGCTAAAAAGGCATCCTGAGCAATTGCTAATAATCGGGTTCATTGATAATTCCTGGTATAGTAGATGCTATCCACAGCATACTAATCATACTTCAATTCGATGGAATCTGTTTGATTCTTAAAGGGGGAATCTTCTATAATTTCGCCACGTGTGAGGGGTTATTTCTTATGGTTTTCGTCCCCCAGTCATTAATAAACTTTATTATTTTTAGATAATAGTAGATAAAACAAACGCTTGTAAGGAAGTCTATTAAAACCAAGAAATATAGGCTGCCTGCCATCCACACAGGAATAAATACCCGAGTTTTCCGAAAAAAAAACCTGCTAGTTGGAGGAAGAACCTCCTAGGGTAAGAGACATGAGGGCTAAAGAGAGAGCCAAAAGAAGGGAATCTTTGTGAGTAATAATTCTGCATAATCTCGGTAATGTTATGCAAGGATTTCACAATGGTATTCTTTTTTTACCCGGTAGACCCAAATAATACAATGGCAAGCAGAATTCCTAGATTCATGGAGATATAGAACAGCATATAAGTGTATCATGCCTTGCATATCCATCATTTGAGTCTCCAACAATTACTCCATAATTAGCATATCCGATTGGCCTAGGCGAACGAATACTGCAATGCATACGTTTCATGCTTGTTTGAGTAATTAGCAATGAGATTTTTCCCAATATTCATAGTCTAAAGGAAATTAGCTAGGATTTCCAAAGAAGATGCCATCGTTTTGATGAGGAAATAAAAAGGAATATCGTGAAAATTTCGAGTGGCTGAAGCTGAAGCATGCTACTTTCCGAAGTAACCAGAAAGTAAAACAACGACTTGAGTGGGGAGTCAGAGTCAAGAGAAACCAGGAGGATTCCCTCACTTCCTTCTTCTCATTCAAAACCGTTGCACTGAGACTTTCATCTCACACGGGCTCCTAAGTCGATAAATAGAAAGAAGAAAACCCCATTTGTCTTTCTTTTTTGGTTAACCTTCCTCTGCGTATGTATAAGACCGAATCCATTCGATTTTCTTTCAAAAAGCATTACTAATCCTTAACTTTTCGAGGAATCCTTCATCAGTGGTTGTGAATGACTGATTTTCTTCTAATCTTTTTCACCTGTTTCGTAGGAGCAAATCAGAAGATGAGAAATTCACGAACCAATCTGATTTTAATTCGTTCTCATAGCCCACGAGTAATGATCATATAATATATAGGGTGATACCTTTTGTCGTACGGATGCCTCTTAGTGTTACTCACTCGTAGTCTCTAAGGATGAGAACCATATGAGCATTCTACATCGGAATTTCAAGTTATTGTATACGTCATTAGCGATCCTTATGTAGAACTAACCCTGTTAATAACGAACTTGCCAAAATGAGATCTGGTTTATCATAAAGAGAATTCGTCGTTTCCCTGAGCCCTTTGCTTCACCTAATTGTTATTTGAACAAGTAAAAAGTTCTGTCTTTGCGTCCGAGTGGGATAGATTTCTCTCTGCGATGTCCATGGGAGTTTTTGAAAAATCCAAAAACATCTCCAGAAGAAAGATAGAGACCCGGTAAAGGGAATTTCAATCAACGAACCGCACTCCTGTCGTATACGTCAGGAGTCCATTGATGGAGGAAGGGGCTGCGGAAAGCTTGACCCAATTCCTTACTGGTTAATGAAATGAAGCGCAATTTGGAATTCCGGGGAGTTATACATTGTGTATTGAATAAGACGTTTATATTTCTTGAAGCTCAATCTCTCCCCGGAGATGAACCAGTTATTAAGATACCAAAGAAGAAACCAATGGAACCAGAATAGAAGAGCTTCCCCACCATGAGTAATATTTTCATAGTAGCCTCAGTTAGACCGTACATCTTTCTTGGTAATATCCAATAATAGGTAGTGAGCATACAAACTGAAAACATTCTGGGGCTACAAAGATAGTTATTAAATCGTTTTAAGCACCGCATAAAACATTCCCCCTAGTCACCGTAGCTGTTAATTACGGAATAAAGAAACTCTGTGTGAGTGAGAAGCCATTCTTACATTTCAATGTACTCTACGATAAGAGGAATACATAGAGGGGTTGAACATAGTAAAATAAGAGAAATTGAAAGATTTCGTTGGAAATTTGTTCGTTTGGAAATTTCCCGAACAAGCAATCACTAGGTCTTCTCTCCATCGGAACAAGTTAGGGCCTTATGCTCTATTACTAAACTTGGTGAAGAGTATGAAATATAACAAGTTATATCTTTTTTGATCAGATGTTTGAATCGATCATTCAGAAGAAGAATTTAGGCCAACAAATTAGGGATACATTATGGGAAAACAAACTTCCATCGTAAGAGAAGCAAATGAAAAGGCTTTCATAAAATATTCCTCGGTAGAATCGAGAATTGAAGTTTCATTCATGTACAGCCAGATCATTTGCAATTTAGTAACTGCTTCCAATTTCAAAAAAAAATCCCAATTGTGTCGGAACTTTCCATTTGTGAATAGTTACGGTATATGTCCATGGAATTTAGGTATCAAACCTTATTCCATGTATTTACAGTGATCCTCTTTAAGAATATCCCCGAGAGGGCTTAGTTGATCCATGATTTATGTCACTTCCCCCTCGTTTTTTCGAGAACTATCGATCTAATTCCGAAATTCTTTCTTTCTCTATCTCCGATTCGAGATGTATAGATCCTGTTTCATGGATATTAAACGATATATGTGCAAAAGCTCTATTTGCCCTCTTGCCATTCTATGATTTCCTCCTGGTTGCATCCTCCACCCCTTGGCAGCCCACTAATCGTATACAAGAAAGCCATATTTCGACCCAGTCCCTGATACGTTTTCGGGATTGCCGCTAAATAACCAACCGAATGGGCAAGCTGCTTTTCCTTGTGGACTTCATCTTAATTGGGAACTTGATGAGTCCGATCCACCTAACGTCTTGCTTTTACTGTTTATTATCGGAGTTAACTCCACGTATTGCTTGACGTTAAAACGGATAGTTGGATTTGTTTCTGTCTTTTGTTAATCCTCTTTTTCACGGCTCGATAGATTATTGATAAGACCAATGATTTTTTTCCGTGTTTTCAGAATACGCGTTAACAACATGTTTAAACCTAATCGATTACGAATAAATAAATAGATCTCATATGGAAGCATATTTTCATATATTCTAGACCACAACTAAAGTACATACCTCGCCACAACCAAAAATTAAAAGAGAAAGAATCGTGACCTATGAGCCGTGAAATGGCCCTCCCAAAGAAATACAACAAAAGTATTTCTTGTTATAAGGGGCTAAATCACTTATTTGGCTTTTTTAACCCCATTAAATTTATAAAGGAGAATGAATCTCAGAAAAATAGAATATGAAAAGATTACCTCCCCAAAGACCCCGCGATACATCACACCTTTCAGACAATCCAAGAAATAACGGCTAAAATTACCCAGAAATATAAAAATCACCTCGTATCTATTAGAGAAAATACAAGAGATACTGAAAGATCAAATTCTCGTGTACAGTTACTCACTATATAACCTATGAACAAAATCCGATTCGCCTACACAACTTCACTGCAATACCAGGATGGAAAACACTTAGAATATAAATAATAACAAATATCCAAATACGAACATAGAGTAACAACTTTCGAAGAGAAGATTAAAACCGAAAGAATAGAATAGAAGTAAAAAAAGAACAAGACAGTGCCTCAATACAAAAAACCTATTCACTTGCTCATCTTGACTCGGACCCTGTCCTCTAATAAATAGTCGAGGTAATAAAATCGAAACTCTCGCTCTTTGATGACATCAGATCCCCACACCAGTCACAGGTGAACCAACAACCAAACCTTCTATGAAATTATTTCAATATTGAACCTTGGACATATAGAGTTCCGAATCGAATCTCTTAGGAAAGAAGATCTTGTCTCATGGGTTAAAGCCTGCATCAAGTCCCCCTCATACCGAAAAAAACTATCGGTAATTGGAAAGGTTCCGCACCATTTTAACCCAGCTCACATGTTTCTTAGCGAGTTACACAAAAGGCATCATCAAATGATACAAGTTCTTGGATAAGAATTCTACAAACGCACTAGAACGCCCTTGTTGTGACGAATACCATTACTACCGATACAGCACTAGGGTTCCTTCGGTAACAATGTGAAATAATACTCACCACCGGGTTAATCCTTAACCCTTCCCCCTCCTTACTACTTGTTGGTCTTTGGTTGTTTCTTTCACGTTGCATTTGATTGTTGGTTCTATTACTATTTGTTACCTGTGTATTGTTTGATTCTACTTGGGGTAAAGTTTGTATTGTTTGATTCTACTTGGGGTAAAGTTTGTATTGTTTGATTTTACTTGGGGTAAAGTTTGTTCATACATACCAGTACAATTCAAATGTACTGACGTCCCTTTTGCCGGGGCGCTACATTTGTGTTATGATTGTAGGTGGATCTATAGCAGGTACTTCAGTCTACCATCAGTAGCACTCCTTCCCTTCCCGTCAGCTGCATTGGTGAGCCCCACTTCCTCTCAGGGCCATGTATGGTTCATGCCACATTCTTTTGAGTTTATTGTGTATTGTAAGGTATAGTCGGGGCCTTGTTGCCATGCCCGAAATCGTATTCCGAGGTCCCAAGCCCGAGAAATGAATTTTTGAAGAAAATTGTTTTCTAAAATTGTTTAAAGGATTTGGAAATGAAATTTGATTAGAGCATGTTGGTATCGTGCCCGTATTTTGGTTCCGGCGCCCGGTACAGGTCTTATATATGATTTAAGATAATTCTGTGAAGTTTGGTGAAAAACGGAATCCGTTTGACGTGATTCGGACCTTAAATGCAAAATTGATATTTAAGGAAGTTTTGAGAAACTTCATTGATCTTGAGGTTTAATTTGATGTTCATGATGTTATTTTGGTAATTTTATTTCACGAATAAGTCCATAGGATGTTTTTGAGGTTGGGTGTATATTGGGTTTGGAGCCCCGAGGGCTCGGGTGAGTTTTAGATAGGCCACAGAGTGCATTTCGGACTTTTGCAGAATTTTTCTGGTGTGATCAGACCTACAGGCTTTGCTGGTGTGAGTTTTGGATAGGCCTGAAGCCTGGCTCGCAAATGCGACTGTCGCAAATGCGACGGCATGGTCGCAAATGCAAACCAGCCCAGGTCTGCCTTGTCTCGCAAATGCGAGTGATACTTCGCAAATTCCGGCCTCGCAAATGCGAGGATCCCTACGCAAATGCGAAGCTCCTCAGCCTGGCCAATGATCGCAAATGCGACTAATTTGTCGCAAATGCGAAAGTCCAGCATATCTGAAGGGTTCGCAATTGCGAACCCCTGTTCGCAATTCGCATATCAGAGACCTGCAACTTTTTTATACTTAGACGATTTTAAACCCCATTTTTCATATTCTCTAAACATAAACACACTTAGGCGATTTTTCAAGGATTTCTTCTTCTCCAAATCAATTGTAAGTCATTTTTAGCTAACTTCCGTCAATTCTTAACATCTTTTAACATGATTTCAACTTCATATCAATGATTTTCATGGGGGAAATTGGGTGTTTTGGGTAGAACCTAGGTTTTTCAAAAATTGGGGATTTGGACCTCGATTTGAGGTCCGATTTGAAAATAAATTATATATTTGAGTTCGTAGGGGAATGGGTAATCGGATTTTGGTTCGAACCTCGGGTTTTGACCATGTGGGCCCGGGGGTGATTTTTGACTTTTTGGGTAAAACTCTAGAAAACTCATCTTCATGCATTAGAATTGATTCATTTAGCGTTTATTGATGTAATTAAGTAACTTGTGACTAGATACGAACGAATCAGTTGTGGAATCGAGGGGTAAAGCAATAATTGAAGCGTGAATTGTGTTCGTGGCATCGAGGTAAGTGTTTGGTCTAACCTTAGCTTGAGGGATTAGGAGTTGAGTCCTATTTGTTAAGTGTTAATTGTTGAGTACAATGTATAGGCATGGTGACGAGTATCTATACGTTGGTGTCTAGCATGCCCGTGAGTCTTTATATTGTGATTTTCATGACTTCGTTGTATCTTTCATGCCTTGGTGATGGTTTCTATATGTTGTGTAAAGTTTGTAGAAGGAATTGTGACTCATGAACATTGAGGAGCGTTGGCTCAAGTTATGTACGAATTGTGAAAGTGTAAGCGATAATTAAATCTCTAGAGCATTGGCTCGAGTTATGAAGTGAATTGTGAAGTTAAAGTGAGAAAGAAAAGAAGTTATCATGTTGACACCCTTGCCGGGCTATTATTGATTTATTTGTTATCTCCCTTGCCGGGATGTTGATATTATTGATGTTGTTCCCTTGTTGGAATTTATTTGTTGAAATGTTGTTCCCTTGCCGGAATCTTTATTGCAATTTCATTTATTCCCTTGCCCTATTGTTTGTGATTGTTGTTTGGGTGAGGAAGAGCGTTAAAGCACGAAGAGTGATGTCGTACATTGTTTGTATTGTGAGAAAAGAGCGTTAAAGCATGAAGGGTGATGCCGTGCCGCACGATGTATCATTCCGTGCCGATTTTATTGATTATTGTGAGGAAAGAGTGTAAAGCACGAAGGGTGATGCCGTGCCGCATGATGTACCATTCTGTGCTGATTTTATTGATTATATGGTGAGAAAGAGAGTAAAAGCACGAAGGGTGATGCCGTGCACATTTTTATTATATGATTGCTTTGGTGAGGACGAGAGTAAAAGCACGAAGGGTGATGCCGTGGATTTATTGAGTTCTGATTCTTGTCGATATCTGAGTTATGTTATTTCTTTCGTTTATTTAATGTCTTTCTATTCGGAATTGCTATCTTCCCCACAGCATGCTCCCCTCCCATTTTGACTGGTTATTTCTGTGTCTCTTTTCCGTTGTATATATATTTGAACTGCACAGGTTTCTGTGGTAGTCTGGTCTAGCCTCGTCGCTACCTCACCGAGGTTAGGCTAGGCACTTACCAGCACATGGGGTCGGTTGTGCTGATGCTACACTCTGCACTCTTTTGTGCAAATCCCAGTGCTGTTGACTTCGGACCGTAGGTTGGAGGCCATTTTCAGTTCACGCGGGATCCAAGGTAGACCTGGAGGCGTCCGCAGGCCCTGGCGTCTCCTCTATCCTTATTTCCTGTTTCATTTTCCTTATATTCAGAAACAGTGTATTGATATTTTCTTCAGACTTTGTATGTAGTAAATCTTAGACCGTCTGTGGTACTGTGACACCAGTTCTGGGTAGTCGAGGTTCAAACAGTTGTATTAGATATTCATGTTCAGATAACTTATGGCTTCTTTCTTCCGCTTATGTTAAATTCCGTTGTTTAAATTTTGTTATTATTATTATTATTAAAATTGCTAATGAATATAAAATGAGTAAGAAGGGGTAAGTTGTGAAATTAATTGGTTCGCCTAGCTCGTACTAGTAGGCGCCATTATGACTCCCGAAGGTTGGAATCCGGATCGTGACAGAGGCATATAGCGTCAAATTAGGATGAGAAAGAAAATAACAAATACTCTCTTAGTTAGACAGTTTATGTAGGGGACAAAAGCTATATAAAAGACAGTTTACGTCAAATTATTTATTATTTTTCCCTGCGAATTTAGATATATATTCTTTAAGTTTTTAAAAATAAAATTCAAAAATTATACAAAAAAATATTATAAGTCACAACTATTAATAATTACGATATTTTTACTCTCCAAATTATTGTAATAGTTCCATAAAATGGAACATATGGAAAGCAATAACAACAAAAATAGGTTTGGCATTTTGATTGGCAGTTAATTTGTTTGTAATCATGTTTTGTATTGTATTACAAAATTTATCGTACCGGATATTTACACCAAGTCTAGTTAAGTTAACTATGAGAGATAAATAAAAGTTTATTAGGAGTTCTCCTTCTATTAAATATTTTAATTTTAATAAACAAAAAATTTAAATAGGTAGCTATTCGGAATAACCAACGTTATCATTTTCTAGCATTCTGCATCTTGTGTCTTTGTACTTTTATTTTTTCATTAAAGATCAAAAGAGCATTTCTGAAAGTTATTGGAATAACCATTAAAGATTGTGATTAATATAATTCATTCAGAAAAATTATTTGATTAATGCAATAGCAATGCTCTCACCTCAATAAACACGTTTTCTTTTATGTATGAAGAAAGGAGGATATTTGGGTGCCCTACTGTTTGATACTTCATTTGCTTTCTAACGGCACTGTTCATTATTTTCGATTTATTTAACGTATCGTTAAGATCTTAACAGAAATAGCTAGAATATTATGTAAGTAGTATTATTTTGATATTATCATTTAAGATTACGTGCAAAATAAATGGGAGTTAACTATGATTAACGACCATTAGTTATAGTTAAATAAGTTAACAAGTGTCATTCATTTATTGACTTGGTGTAAATACCAGGTGTGAGTAAGTTTTTACCGTATTACCAATGCAACCATTAGGAGTGTCAATGGTTCTATTCGGCCGGTTATTTCATAAAATTTGCACCATATTAATTTTGGTTATTATATTATGTATAACCAAAATTAGATTTTTTGAAACGCTCATGTTGGTTTCTCTACGGTATCGGTACGGTTCGGTTAATTTTCGGTATTTTTTTAAATATCATGTAAAAGTCACTAGTAAAATTTGAACGTAATGACATACTTACTTTTATATGACTTAACAAACATGAAAGATGGCCAGGTATATATTCATCAACTATTCTACATTAGTGTAAAAGAAACTAAGCAAATACGAAGAAAATATATATCACACGAGTAGAAAGATATTAACCAATTTGGGACTAAAGAATAAAGTTTATAGAAGATTGAATAATCAAAAGGATACATCTAAATCATATATACGAAAGAAAACATATGCAATATATTATAGTTTTCTACTCATAATCGTTAGAATACCTTGTGTCTTGCTAGTGAATATACTGAAAATAATTTAATTTTAATAAGAGTAGCATAATATGTTTGGGAATTAGGATTTTGGGTTTAATTTCTTGTTGGCTTGTAAACGTTTTCATATTCCAAGTCCCAATAAGAAAAAATTAATGCTTAATTATTTTTTAATTTAATATACAAATATATTTTTTACATATAAATTTATTCGGTACAGTTTGATTTATTTTCATAAAATTAAAAATCTACCCCAATTATCGGTACAATTAAAATTTTATTTAACAACACATGATTTTGTTTTAAAAACCTTCCGTACAGTGCGGTTTAATTGGTTTTTGAATATCCATTGCACCCCTAGCAACCATTATGTTTTTTCTTAATTACGACAAATTTATAAATAAAAAAGGCAGGTCGGTGCACAAGGCATCCGGTGTTCACGCAGGATTCGGTGAAGGGCCGTACCCTAAGGGGGCGTGATGCAGACAACCTATCCTAATGCAAGTATTAATGGTTGTTTCCACGAGTCGAACCCACAACCTATATGTCTCACGTAGACAACTTCACCGTTACTCCAAGGCTCTCTTCAATTATGACAAATTTATATGTCCATTATTACACTTGAAGAGCACAAATAAATTCAAACAATGTTTTACCTCAAAATGTTGCAGTTGCTTGTGGCGGACCTACTCTAGTGTAAGGGGTTCAACTAAATCACCTCAGTTGGAAAATCAAATTACGTATATTGATCAATTGTTTTTACCGGTATACATATAATTGTTGAACCTTGAGATAAGTGAAACTTTTGATGTAGTTGCAAAATGGGTGTAAAATATGTTGTAAGTTAACAAGTTTGGTTATGGTTTGATAGTTTAACATTCTTAAGGTAGTTCATACTTGTTGTGCAGAGATGATTGACTTTAAAAGCATAACATGAACCTATTTCCCTATTCCAGATTCTTACCATGTCATTTTTTCGCTAATCGAACTTGGTCATTTGAAAAGGCTGCTGCAGCCATTAGTGTTGGTTTGAAATGTTCCGTAGGGAATGTATAGCATATTATCTTAGAATCGGATTCCATATATGCTAATGGTGAGACGGGAAGATCCCTTTAGAGTCTAATGCAAATTGTCAATGTAATTCTGGAATTGATTGGGAGGTATATATATGGAGATTCTACAAATTTACTTATGTAGAGGGAATTAAATCACCTGGCAATTTTTTATCCTTATCTAGCTCCGCCCCTGCCCCTAAAAAAAAGAAAAAAAAAAAGATGTAGGAACTCCAACAATCTTTAAATTCACTTTAATTCTTTTAACAAATCAAGCTATAGAATTTTCTGCCTAACGATTAGAACAAGAAAGGAAAAACAACTTAATATTAGTTTCACAACAGGATAGTGTAGAGGGTAAAATATGTTCATATTAAATGCTCGCATGATAAAATAACACGTAGAGCCGATAACAGAAGACAATCAGGTCCGAAGGTAACGATCTCGTTTGTTACCGAAAAGAATGGTATTCATAAAGGCGAAGTAAATGTCCGCCACCCGATAGCATTTAATGGAGAATATTCTATAGCATTAAGTACATGGTTTGTTACAGAGAATATGACATTCATTGCCTACCATTACACATTCTTCAATGTCATTCATAATTGTCATTAAAGAGGGGCTTGATCCTAGGACCTTGTTCCCTAGGTGCAACTATAAATAGTGAACTCTGGAACCATTGTAGGGGGAATTTTCGGACCAGCATATAATATATTTTGTTCAAAGCTCAATACTATTTTATCTTCTTGCTTATTAATATTGCTACGATTGCCTCCGGAAGCTCTGCTCTCAGTACCTGGATTTTTGTTGTTGTATCTCGATTTCAACTCTAAATCTTACATTCTTGTTTAATTTATTTACCATTTTAGGATCAAATCAATTCACCTGTCTATAAAACACATATAAATTCAACTGTACCGTTTTACAGATAAATATTTTGGCGCCTACAGTGGGTCATAGACATTTGTGTAATCGAGTTGGTCCGTGCATCTATTACTAATCTGTTTGATTCTTTGTTCTTAGCAAAAATCATAGAATATCAACATCACACACAACGTTGAGGCCCAAAGAAATCAGCCTCGGCATGAAGATTCCGTCAGTGATACCCGCAACGAGGGGGATGAGGCCACACCGGCCCATGACGGGCAGTATCCACGTCATGTTCGAGAGGCAACTCCTGATGATGCTGAATAAGAGCACGTCGTTGAAACAGTAAGGATCCTGAGGGGGCAACAAAAGGCCATTATGGGCCATCTCTCACGACAGGATCAGGTTATGATAGAATTGCGGCAGGCGTTGTCGGGTGCTTCCAACAACACGAATGGACGAGGTCCAGTTCCCCTCGATGCTCCCGCAAATCAAACAACGCAGAGGATTGACAACAACAGTAACAACAATGAAAATGATCCCTTTGAAACCGAACTCATGCGGTTTATGATGGGGGAAAATGCTCGAATAGATCAGATTCCAGGCGCACCACTAGTATTGAAAGCACCAGACTTAAAGAAGTACACCCGGCCAATTGCCGTGCAAACCAAGCGCGACACCAGAGTTGTATTTGAAGCGAATTGAAATGCTAGACGTGCCGAAGTATGATGGGACTTCAGATCCTCAAGAGCATATCACCACCTATACAACGGTGGTGAAGGGAAACGATTTGGCTCCGCACGAGATTGAATTAGTCTTACTGAAGAAATTCGGGGAGACCCTCATGAAGGGGGCCCTGACATGGTATTCGCTTCTCCCCGAGCACTCAATAGATTTCTTTGAGATGCTCGCAGATTCCTTCATCAACGCCCAAGCCGGGGCCAGGAAGGAGCAGGCCCGAGAGGCTAACATATTCAGGATCACGCAAGGAGAGTCCGAATTGCTACGTGAGTTCGTCACCAGATTTTAGAAGGAAAGAATGTTGCTCCCAGTCGTACCAAATGAGTGGGCAGATGAAGCATTTACTAAAGGGTTGAATCCGAGAAGTTCCGATGCTTCCCAGAAATTGAAAAAAAGTTTGCTTGAGTTCCAGGAAACAGCATGGGAGGATGTCCACAACCGTTATGAGTCAAAGATAAGAATTGAAGATGATTAGCTTGGTTTTCCGGCATCAACCAAGGGCTGAAACTGGAAAAAGAATGGAGATATCAAAAGATGACTTCGACTCAGATCGACGGTCTTCAAGGGGTCGATTTTTGCCCTATGAAAGGGCCGAAGGATGCGGCAGAGGTTTTCGGTCGGCGGATAGACTCGCTAACAATAGGAGAGGTGATCGCGACCGAAATAACAGATCATTGCAAGACAAGAAGATATCACGTTCTCGAGATTTCTCCTACACCAGGCTTTCCGAATACAACTTCAACATTAGCGTGGTGGAACTGGTGTCGAATATGAGGAACATTAAAGAAGCATGGTTCCTGAAACAAATTAGATCCGATCCCAGTTAGAGGGATTCTAATTTATGGTGCGAATACCACGGGACCAATGGTGACCGGATTAGGGACTGCCGGCATTTGCGCGAGGAGGTGGCAACATTGCTGAAAAACAACCATCTTAGAGAGTTTTTAAGTGATCGGGCTAAAAACAACTACGACCGCGATCGTGATAACACGGAAACTTCGAAAGCAGGAGAAGACCCTCCAAAATTGACGATCAACATAATTTTCGGGGGGGGGGGGGGACGAGATTAATGGTGTTACATTTTCGGCAACAAAAAATACGAAGGTATCAATAACCCACAGATGGACTGCTGCTACCGCACAACGATGCCGTGGTAATCACTTTAAATGTCTTAAATTAAATGTGTTTTGATAGACCCAGGGAGTTCGGACAATATGATCCAGTGGAGAGTGCTGGGAGAAGCCAAGCTGACGGGAAGTATCATCCCGGCAATAAAGCTCCTCGCCGGGTTCAATCTGGCAAGAGTGACAACCCGAGAAGAGATCCTGCTGCCCACAAATGCCGAGGAGGTAATGAAGACGACCTTTGTCGAGGTAGTGGACGGCGATATGGGCTATAATATTATCCTGGATAGACCATGGTTGCACGAGATGAAGGCAGTGCCGTCGACATATCATCAATTGTTGAAGTTCTCGGATCTTGAGGGGATTAAGCAAATAAGAGGAGACCAACATGCGGCGAGGGTGATGAATGCAATATTAGTTTCCAGTACCAAAGGGACGGAGCATGAAACATAGCAATTACAGGAACCGACGCTTGCTCCTGAGCTGAGTGAAGTCAACCAGGGGGAGGAGTCATTGGCATCCTACCAGGTACCACGATATTTCCAGGTTCTAAAAGAAACAGACACAAAAAAATCCACGGCAAGTCGCATTGTTCGAAAAATTCTTGGACAGAAAGTTTCACTTGGGGAAAAGACTGAACCCCAAGCTCAGGTCTGGATTTATCGAATTTCTTAAATTCAACGTTGGTTGTTTTGTGTGGTCGCATGCGGATATGACAGGTATCCCTCCAGAAGTGGTCGTGCACAGACTAAGTTTGGATCCTAACATCCCTCCGGTAAGGCACAAAGAATGTCCTATCCAGAGGTCAGAAACAAATTCGTCAAAGAAGAGGTAACACGTTTGCTTGATATCGGTTCAATCCGAGAGGTAAAGTATCCTGACATGCTAGCTAACATAGTAGTAGTTCCAAAACAAGAATAATAAATTTCGTATGTATGTAGACTATAAGGATCTAAATAAGGCGTGCCCAAAAGACTCGTTCCCGTTACCAACCATTGATCAAATGATTGATGCGACGGCATGGCACGAGTTAATGAGTTTCCTCGATGATTACTCCGGGTACAACCAAATCAAGATGAACCCAGAGGATTAGGAAAAAACTTCGTTCATAACAAACTTTGGCATATATTATTATAATGTGATGCCTTTCGGGCAAAAGAACGTCGGAGCCACCTACAAACAGCTCGTAAACAAAATGTTTGAGAAGCAAATAGGGAAAACCATGGAAGTTTACATAGATGATATGCTGGTTAAGTTTTGAACGGAGGTGATCATCTTAACACTTGCAAGAAACCTTTGACATCCTAAGAAAGCACAACATGAAGCTTAACCCCGAGAAGTGTGCGTTCGGGGTCATCCTCTGGTAAGTTCCTGGGATTCCTGGTGTCGCAAAGGTGGATCGAGGCTAACCTCGATAAAATAAAAGCCATCGAAGACATCCCCGACCATTTATCAAACGTGAAAGAGTTGGCTGCTTTGAGCAGATTCATTTCCCGATCTTCGGAGTAATGCCATCATTTCTTTTCGCTACTCAAAAAGAAGAACAATTTCGAATGGATTCCGGAATGTCAGCATGCTTTAAAGGATTTGAAAAGGTATTTGTCAAGTCCTCCATTACTGTCAAAATCGGAGGAAGGCAAATAACTGTTGATCTACTTAGCAGTCTCGGAGGTAGCGGTAAGTGCCGTTTTAGTTTGTAAGGACGAATGTACACAATCTCCAATTTATTATGTTAGTAAAATTTTAACGGGAGTAGAAACTCGCTATCCACATCTCGAGAAATTGGCCTTAGCTCTCGTAGTCGCCGCTCGAAAGCTTAGGCCTTATTTCCAATGTCATCTTATAGTCGTGGTGACCACTTTTCCCCTACGGAATATTCTTGATAAAACTAAACTTTCAGGTAGGCTGGCCAAGTGGGCGGTCGAAATGAGTGAATTTGACATAGAATATAAACCTAGGATTGCGATTAAGTCACAAGTTTTGGCCGACTTTGTGACCGATTTTAGTCGGGGACTATTACCTTTAGCTATAAAAGAAGTAGTGATGGTGTCAGAATCGACATCATGAGTTTGGACCTTGTTCACGGACGGAGCTTCCAATGTGAAGGGGTCTGGGCTCGGCATAGTGCTAACCACGCCCTCGGGAGAAACCTTAAAGCAGACCATAAGTACCATTCCTCCGGCTAACAATGAAGCAGACTATAATGCTTTGATTGCAGGACTCAAGTTGGCTTGGAGACTAGATTCTAAGGTCATAGAAATCAAATGCGATTCCGAGCTGGTAGTAAATGTCACGACCCAATTTAGGATTGTGACCGGCGCTTAGGAGCAAGTGCTCCCAAGTAAGCCTCATCGGTAATTTTACAGAAAGTCGAACAGAGTTTCCCCTGTTTTTTGGACTATCCCAAAAATTTTTCTGTCTCAAATCAGCAACAAACATCCTAATATCATACCAAACAATTAACAACTTGTCAATTAACCAATATTAAGTCTCCACCATAACCAAACCACCAACTAACCACTAGAAATACTAATTTATCTCCAACTTTGATAAATGAGAACGATGCTCAACATAAGACTATAATAACAAAAGAATACTCATGACACTAAAATAATTACTATGGAGCGACTCTAAGAGTTTAAAGAAAGACCATAAAAATAAATAAAAATCTTCGCCCACGCGAACAAATGCGAGGCTCACCGAGAACTATCAACCTGTGCGCTCTAATTAACGAAATCCTTGCCTGCGTTAAATGCTGTCTCTGTAAAAAAAAATTAGTGGGGAATGAGTCGCTAGCTCAGTGAGTAATAACACTTAACCACAACCGTTTTTGATTGGGGACAAGTCAGAAATATATGCTTGTATAATAAAATTTAGAAATTATCATAAAAATAAAATGCCCTTTCCAGAAACAATAAACAATTTTCAGTCTCATAATGTTTTTCTTGTAGTATAATACGATAGACAATTCCGTAATAAGCTCGGTAACCACTGTATAATATCAATATTCATATTTTTTTGGGAGGTTTCAATGAACGGATCATGTAATCGGTATAACTGTGGACTTCTTCGCAAGAAGTCAAATATAACGGTAGTCCCTACTCGAGGAAAATCGGTAACGGTATGCTAGTTCTACCTTCCCACCAGCGAGGGCTATAACGGTAATCAGTAATTACAAGGTGCGCCAGGTCTAACGAACCCGCCGTTAGCTACGGGATCCTTCAATGTCTACTCCCATTTATACTTGTCTCTGTAATCCGTATATACTCGTAGAAAATCTTTTAAATCAATATAGGTCATTTCAGTTCTTATCAAATCATATAATTTCATTTCGATAACAGTAAATTCAAGTAACAGTAAAAAAGATCTAGTGACAACGGAAATACTTAAAAACACGGCAACCATCTCAAATAAGTATTTCGGTATCATATCGAGTAAAAGACTATGCAACTCAAAATAATCGGTAACATATTCATCTTAAAAATCATGTATAAATCATGCAAATTATGTAAACACAAATTGCTGTAAGATTACTACTCACAGTACTCGTACCGAATTACCAAATGCTTCACCTCGAGCAATTCGTACAAATTCCTCCAATCAATCTATAATTACATAATATCGATCTCATGTTAATTGCCTCATTTAGGCTAAATCTATCACTAATTTAGAATACCAAATCCTTCGAGTTTTATATTTTATTATCAATTCGCCGAATTATATTTACCCATGCTATGAGTGACTTAAATTAGTCCAAAATCTTTTAAGTAAAAAGGTGTTTATATGGTTTATTCCCTTTACTGTTCAATTTCCTTAATCGTGTGCATAAATTGAAACTGAAATAACTTTATTGTCCATAATATTCCTTCTTAATTGGTACTTATCTTTTGTACTCATTACTAGACTTACCACATTCAAACCCAAACCCGATATTGTCATTGCAATATAGTTAAACACCAAAACACAATCCTTGCACCCTAACTTAATTTACACCTAACAAAGATCATATATAATGAGACAAGTTTAAGTACAAATACATCAATACCCTTCTTTTTTTTCAAGTGAATCTATCCTAAAGTAATATTGACTAACTTCCAATTGTATAATTTGCCCAAATAACTCTTATTGGTATTATATTTCTTATACCTTGTGAAACCCTTCAAATATATGAACTGAGATAATAAGAATTACCAGAAGAAAAGAATCCAGATAAGAAATTCGAGTATTACCCGTAAGAACCAGTGCGTATTTAAAATTTCTAAAGTTTTGGTTCTAGCCTCTTTCTTCTTCTCCTTTTTTTCCTCCTCCTCTATGGGCTTTCGTTTTTTTTCCTCTGTTGTTTAGCAGCAGCTTGCTGCGTTTCTTTTCCCCCTTTTCACGTTTTTTTTTCCAGATGGGCTTTGGCCCATTCTCCTATTACTTCCTTTTTTTTTTACTTAGTTAAAGACTTATATGCCCTTATTTGTATATAGGGTATTACAGTAAATCAGGTCTACGGGTTCTCAGAAACAAAAAAGGAACGCATGCATCAAATATGTAGTGAAAGTCCAGGCTCTGCTTGCTCGGTTCATGGAATGGTCAATTACGCACATATCGAGGGAAGATAATGCGGAAGCAGACGCACTAGCCAATCTTGGATCATCCACAAAAATGAAGGGATTGGACTCCGGTAGGGTCGTACAACTTATGCATTCGATATTGGACGCATATAGCTATTACGAGGTAAACGCGACCAATTTGGTCTGGGGTTGGAGAAATGAGATCATTGACTATCTCGAGCATGAAAAATTGCCGGAGGATTCCAAGGCATCTCGGGCGCTGCGCACTAAAGTAGCTCGATACAACTTTAAGGGAGGACAATTGTATAAAGAACTTTCCAAGGCCCGTTGGCCCGGTGTTTGGGAGCTTCTGAAGCTAACTATGTTATGCGAAGTCCACAAAGGGATCTACGGAAATCACTCAAGCGTGGATTCGTTAGTGTTAAATTAATCAGGGTAGGATACTATTGGCCTCGAATAGAACAAGACGCCATGGCTTATGTTAAAAAATGTGATAAATGTCAACGCTACGCACCGTTGGTACATCAACCGGTAGAGCCACTACACTCAGTTTTGTCACCATGGCCGTTCATGAAGTGGGGGATGGCGGGCCTTTTTGATTTTAACTGACTATTTTTCTAAGTAGGTTGAAGCAGGCCGTATCAGAAGATCGGCGAACACGAAGTGGTAAATTTCTTGTGGGAGAATATAATTTGTAGATTCGAGATACCAAAAGAGATAGCCTGCGACAACGAGCCACACTTTATAGGCGCAAAGGTCACAAAATTCCTTGAAGAGTTAAAAATCAAAAGGATCACATCGTCACCCTATCTCCCGAGCGCAACCGGTCAAGAAAAGTCAACAAACAAGGTGGTTATACAAAATCTCAAAAAGAGATTGGAAGCGGCCAAAGGTAAATGGCCCAACGAGCTACCAGGAGTACTATGGGCATATCGAATAACAGCCAAATCAAGCACGGGGGAGATTCCTTTCTCTCTTGCGTACGGAGCAGAAGCCCTGATCCCGGTGGAAGTAGGAGAACTTACCTTGATATATTTCTGGGCGGACGAAGAATCAAATAATGAAGCAATGTTGGTCAAATGGGAGTTTCTCGACGAAAGCGGGGACCTGGCGCATATAAGGATGGCAGCCCAAAAGCAAAGAATGGAAAGATATTAAAATCGAATGTCCAACCTTCGCTATTTAAAAGCAGGAGACTTGGTTTTCAGGAAGGTAACTCAGAACACCCGGGAGCTCAACGCAGGAAAGCTAGGTCCAACATGGAAAGGCCCCAATCGGGTTTCAGCTGTCACCGGTAAAGGGTCATACGAATTGGAAAATCAAAACGGAGTAAAGTTGCCGAGCAACTGGAATGTGGCACACCTCAAAAGATACTATTGCTAATGAACCTCGCCTACACTGAAAGTATGCGCTACATTTTTTTTCCCTTCGTCCAGTTTTTGTCCCAATTAGATTTTTCTAGCAAGGTTTTTAACGAGGCAGCAACGGAAAACATACTATGAAGAAAGTTTCATCAGCAGAGATAAGACCTTTAAAAGACAAGGCATGCGAGCAACAAGCCACTACAGAGCGGTTAGATAATCTTTTGCTCGGTAACAACTACCGGGAAATAAAGTTTGTTGTCGGGCAAAGATTACCCGACCGTTCACAAGTGCAAGCCACTGGAAATTTTTAGATAATCTTTGGCTCGATAGCAAAAGTTCCTCAGGGGAAGTAAAGTTTTCATAATTCGACGCAAAGAGAAAAACTTCTGCAAATACTTAAACCAAAAAAGGACGCAAAGAGAAAAACTTGCACAAATACTTAAACAAAAAAGTACGCAAAGAGAAACTTGCATAATACTTGAACAAAAAAGTATTTCTATTTTATAGCAGACATGCCAAGAAGCACAAGTACAAAAGTATAGAAAATAAAGCAAAAGGCTAAGATACTGCACCCCCAAAATCCGAAGGAAGAGAAGCATATGTGCCCCCAACAAAAGTAGGCGGATCTACAGCCGGCTCAATATCTTGGCCTTCACCATCTTAGCCTTTAGCATCATCACCGTCCGGTTCTTCTTCAGTTCTCAAGAACTCGGAACCGAAACTAAAAGAGTCGGTAGCATCAGGATGGACCGGGACACCCCTTCTGGTAGTTGACTCCAGCTCGTGGGCCTTAGCGATTTCGGCATCAAAATCAATGATGCCCGCTTTGGCCTCTTCCAAGGGTTTTCTCTTCATGCTATACATGGAATAATTTTTTTCAATAATGAGGCAATTCGCTCGAAGCTGAAGTTCTTCCTTAAGACGGTCAACCTCGGTTGAAAGGTGATCTCGCTCAGATCTAGCGACCTAGAGGCTGACATCAAGGTTACGAACAGCAGAGTTAAAAACTCTATTATGCTCCATGACTCTCTTATGCCTCTCTTCCAACCGGGTATACTTCTCCTCAGTAGCAGCAACTTCTTCAGTTTTGGAGTTCAAGGCCGCTCCAAGTAATTCTATCTTTCAGTAAAGGCAGCTTCGTTATCGGATGCAACAAGAACGACATTGTGGACCTCAACCCACTTTTCCCTAGTTTCTTCAAATTGTATCCTCATTAGGGCGGCCTCTTGGCCAAGGGTCACTACCTCTTGCTCGTTTTGCTGCAACCGAGCCTCCAACTCAACTGCCTCAGCAGCCCGTACTTCTAATTTCGGGAGACGGGCAACAATTTGATTTCGCTCGGCCAACAGTTGATCCCGCTCGGAGGTGAATTCCTCCTTATCAAGAATCAACCTTTTAAGGCCCTCGAAAGCAAGGAAGTTAGCCCGCGAAAATAGAAATACAAGCTAAAGACCCTTCCATAACAAAGATAGAAGAAACAACAGAGAAAACAAATATTATACCGCCACTGCGTTGTGCATGGAATTGTTCGACAAACACTCTCCTGAGAGAGTTTGTATCTTATTCCTATCCTTTTATGAAGCCAGGGGATTCAGATAATTAGCAAGTTCCACCGGTCGGGACAGTAGATGGCATCCGGTAGAAACCGAGAGGGTGACACTCCTCCTCCTCTGTGGATCTTCGGGGGGGGGGGGGGGGCAGATTAAATGCCCCAAATTCCCATAAACTGGGACAGGGGAAGAGGGACATCCTTCTCTCGGACAATTGCGACCGGTGGAGATGATGTAGTAGTGTTGCTGGTAGCGAAGAAAGGTCGGAGAAAAAGGAGATGAAGGTGATGGCGTTGTAGGTTGAGAAGCAGCTGCGGAAAATGCAGTACTAGTTAATGGTTACTCATCAACCGAAGACGGAAGAGACCCGATACCCTGCCTCACGGTACCGGGCGTGGCGACTAGGACTCAGAAGCAAGATTTAACATCTTCCATCATATCATATTCCCTCTAGAGCATCGGGGCGTCGTCTTTGGTTGGCAAAATTAACTCAAGAGATTGAAAATTCTATTGACCTGATGAAGGTCGTCATCTTTTATATAGAGAAGCCCCATCATCACTAGCTTCTCCGTCGTCATCGATCACCATAGTATCTATGGCTGACTCGGTCGAGGCATTCTTCACCTTCTTATTTTTTCCCCAGCCAAAGAGGAGTGTCGCCTTTTAGGTTGCTTGTTCTCTGACCGGGGACTCCAAGAGGAAGCACTTGTACCGGAAACAGGTCCGACGACACCCGTCGAGCAAAGGCCTCCTGCAATATCCTTGCCGCGTCTGAGGGATCAGCCAAAACGTCCTCCTCGAGGACGAAAATAGAGCCCCGCGGTTGACCTAAATTTGAGCAGAAAAAGAAGTTAGCCAAAAGTCCTTTCACGAAAGAATAAAAAAAATAAGGTTAGTTTGAAAATCAGCTTACCATGATTTTTGGCCTTCCACCTGTATTTGAGGGCTTGTTCTTCCATCGGCGGGTCTCGGGCGTGGTAATATCCAGAATCTTCCGGACTCACTGGTCTAAGCCCTCGACCCTTGGAGGTGTCCACCGAGTTGCTGAGATAACAAAAAAGAAGATTCAAAAAACGGCGTGAACAATTCTTAATCATAGAAAAGGGTAGATTTCGAACTTAACGTGTACGATTCCAAGATTCAGGAAAGGATGGAGCCGTGACAGGGATGATGTCCCTATTGGCAACTACAACGAACCGCTCCATCCATTTACGGTCGTTGTCATCATCCATGCTAGTGAGCAAAGCATGGTGACCACGTTTGCTGAAGTTTATCATTCCCACACGAAAAATCTTGGGGGAATAAAGGTTCATCAACTGAGCCAGGGAAAGCTCTTCCCCCGTCTCCTAGCATAGCCACCGAAGACACGCTACTGTCCCCCACACAGAAGGGCTCACATGTGCCAGACATACTTGGTAGCGTAAGCAAAACTCTAAGATAGCGGAGTCAAGGCCCCTGCTCAACGAAAACGGGCCCAAAGTGAAGGGGTACGTATAAACATATGTAAAACCCTTCTTGGAGAAGGTTACCCGCTCCGCTAGGTCAGGAGCAATGATATTCAAATCCTGACAACCACTTTCACAGCAGGAATGCTAGAAGGGCAGATGGAAGAAGGATATACGCCAATAACCCAAGTGCGGGAGTTAGCAGATGGGAACTTCTCTTTGAAGTCCTTAGTTGTAATAAGCTTTCTAGGAATGATGGTGCTCACCGCAGGAGGAGCATAATCATCACAACTTTCTTTATTTTTCAAAGCACTGGAATTTTTAGAAGAGGAGGCCATTATTTTCAGAAGAGGATAAGGGTTTTTTTCTCCGAAGAAGAAGATCAGAGGAAATGGAAAACAAGTATAAGTTGAGTAAAGAGAGTTTGAAAAATTATAAAGTGTAAAAGAAGAAGGTTGATGTGTATATGTAAAGGAATAGGCTGCTAAAATTGTTGGCATAATTACCTCGATAGCTGGCAAAAGTGTTGCTGAATCGTGGAATGACGCGTGTTCGGGGCATTAAATGCGGAGAGACGTGCGTCTAATAAACCGTCAGAAACTTTTCAGAGGGGGTCAAAGAATTTTTTGCCAAGAAAGGGATCTTCAACAACTTTCCGGCGACACAAGGTTATGCCACCAGAAAGTAGGGGGACTATCTGTATAGGGTAAAATATGTTCATATTAAATGCTTGCATGATAAAGCAACACGTGGAGCCGAAGACAGAAGACAATCAGGTCTGAAGACAACGATCTCGTTTGTTACCGAAGAGAATGGTATTCATAAAGGCGAAGTAAATGCCTGTCACCTGGTTGCATTTAATGGAGAATATTTTATAGCATTAAGTACATGGTCCGTTACAGAGAATATGGCATTCACTGCCTACCGTTACACATTCTTCAATACCCCTCATAATTGTCATTAAAGGGGGGCTTCATCCTAGGACCTTGTTCCCTACGTACAACTATAAATAGTGAGTTCTAGAACCATTGTTGGGGGAATCTTCGGACTAGGATATAATATACTCTGTTTAAAGCTCAATACTATTTTATCTTCTTGCTTATTAATATTGTTACAATTGCCTCCGGAAGCTCTGCTCTCGATACCAAGATTTCTGCTATCCTATCTCGATTTCAACGCTAAGTCTTACATTCTTCTTTAATTTATTCATCATTTTAGGATCAAATCGATTCACTTATTTTATAAATCACGTATAAATTCATCTGTACCGTTTTACGGGCAAACAGATAGGTGAATAACCATATGATATATTTTGATATAGGTTTCTTATTAGTAACTTTTAATATGGGAGTTTGGCAACAATATGAGTATATGCTCGTATATAAAACATATAAATTGCAGTGTACGAAAGTGTTATAGAGGGATTATATCGACTTTTAAATTAATACGTATTTAACTCATCCATTTTAAATAGCTTTAGTGTGGCATGACACCCATTTAAGGGTGTAGCTTTAGTGCATGATTCTTGTCCTTCTTACCTATTCTATCTGATATATATCAAACATATCACAACATATAACATGCTTTGGAAATTGTTAAAATGGTGATTTAATATTGCGACTTGGTAAACTTCATTGATTAGCAACATGAAACATTCTTGATCTATTGAACATTTGAGACTTATATTTCAACATAATCCCAAAAAAGTCAATTTAGTGTTCTTCTCTTTTTGTTTCTGAGGTTAGTCGTTTATCTAACAAAGTTATACTACCTCTCTTTCATATATGTGGCAATGTAATTCAAAAAGAGCTGACTAACTTTATATTAAAAAAAATAATTTAATTTTAAATTTCTCATCTTATTCTTATGAAATGCTTTTATTGCCACATAAATCTCATGCATGTTTAACACCACAATTTAACTTTTTATCCCTCTTAAATACGTGCTAACTCAAATATTGCTACATAAAATGGGAGATTTGCATTTACACCCGCTTTTTGGGCCACGTTTTAACTTGTGCCCGCTTTGCAAAAAAATTTGCAAGCGTACCCACTTTTTCGCGTAACTTCAGCATACGGGGCTGAAGTAGCAAAGACAATCACGCAAAACTTCAGCATTCTAGTAGACGGGTCTGAAGTAGCAAAGGCAATACGCTGAAGTTTCTTTGTCCTAGATAAGATGCTGAAGTTATTTAGTTCATTTGTAAAAACTTCAGCACTAAAATAGCTGAAGTTTTTTTGTCCTTGATTCATTAGTTTTGTCATAAAACTTTTTCAAAAGCTTCAGCAGAAGATGCTGAAGTTATTTAGTTCATTTGTAAAAACTTCAGCACTAAAATAGCTGAAGTTTTTTGTCCTGGATAAGCTTTTTCAAAAACTTTAGCAGAAGATGCTGAAGTTATTTAGTTCATTTGTAAAAACTTCAGCACTAAATAAGCTGAAGTTTTTTTTTTTTGTCCTGGATAAGCTTTTTCAAAAATTTCAGCAGAAGATGCTGAAGTTATTTGGTTCATTTGTAAAAACTTCAGCACTATNTATTACGAAGTCTAGAAACGTTTTTTTGTACTGATTAAGCTTTACTAAATCTAGCAGAAGATAGCTGAAGTTATTAGGTCTATTAGTTAAACGTACTACGACACTATATTAGCTGTAGTTTTTAGTCCTAGGATTCTATTAGTTTAGTCAATTAAGACTTTTTACTAAAACTTTAGACAGAAGATGACTGAAGTTATTTAGTTCAATTTGTAAAAACTTCAGCACTATATAAGCTGAAGTTTTTTTTAATCCTGAATTCATTAGTTTTGTCATAAAGCTTTTTCAAAAACTTCAGCAGAAGATGCTGAAGTTATTTAGTTCATTTGTTTAAACTTCAGCACTAAAATAGCTGAAGTTTCTGAAAAAGCTTTCTAACATACTAGATAAATAATCACCTTATTCTTACATAGTGTATTACTATTATAAAATAATCAGATTGCCAACAATATCTAAATCATAAATTTTGGAAATAATAAACGTGACAAGAACAGAATTACGTGGAAATATTTACAAATTATTGTCTACTAACTTACGTAATTATTTATAATTTGTTTTTTAAATAATCTGATAAACATATTTATGGCAATCATCCCATGAACTGAAGTTTCATAGCAGCACCAACAGCAGTAGAAGAAAGAAGAAGAAGAAGAGAAGAAAACGAAGGAGGAGAAGGAGGAGGAGAAAGGGGCCTGAAGTTGTTTAAAAAGTGGGTACAAATTAAAACTTTTTAAAAAAATAGATATAGGTTAAATGGGGACGACCAAATAGGGCGCCCCGTGCAATTTTTATACATAAAACGGAGGGAGTACAAAGATAAATCTCTGTACTGGACTCTCTTCTTGGGCTTGGGCTAATAATCCAGCCCAACTCCACAGTTACCAAACGACATCGGTTAATGACTTCATCAGTTTATCGCCAACGATCCGTTATGGCACGTGGCATCTGCAAAATCTCAAAGCCTAATCAGTAGAAAAAAAGTGTTTCAACTGAAACTTGTGTGTTTGCAAATTGAGCTTACAACTACTTTAGTGAAGTCCAGAAGAATCTCAAATTAGAGAAGAAAACCAATCATTGGTTTAGCCTCTATATATATGACTTCATAATAGAAAACATTCTTTTTTAGTAGAATTAGAAAGGAAAAAAAAAAATGCAGGGCTTGGCTCTTCAGACATCTAATTCTGTAGCATCAAGTTATGGGAAGAGAAAGCTTTCATTTTTGAATGTGGTGGATTCCTTGCCTAGTAGACCATTCATATCCACAAGGAATATTTTGCCTTCATTATGTAAGTTTCTGAATACCCTTTTCAATTTTGTGTCCAATAATTTGATTGAATTGTGTGTATACTAGTAAAGTGAATTGAGAGATTCCCCATTTATGTTTTTGAGAAAGTTGGCATAGTATTTTTTTAAGTGTTGTTTTAATTGAAAAAGTATTACTGATTGAGGAGTTGGATGGTATGTGCTTATAGGTCAAGTTGGGTGGTGCTATTTTGGATTTTTATTGAGAGGCGGCTTATTTGGGCTAGTCATAGTGGTGTAGCTTCAGTTGGAGTGACACAAATGTGAGCTCAATAACAGGCATTCATGAAAAGGAAAAGAAAAGAAAAACATTCAATGGCGCCCACGGTTGAGGCCTAGCGGTTAATGAAGTGAGCGAAAACCATGGGAGACTAGGGTTCAAATCCCAGCAGACATAATGAAACACTAGGTGATTTCTTCCGGTCTTGGTGGGCAGAGTTACTTTGGTAGCTGTGTTGATGGGTGGTAGTAGGTACTCGATGGAATAGTTCAAGGTGTGCACAAGCTGCCCGGAAAACCACCATTGTAAAAAAAAAAAAAGAAAGAATTCTCAGTGAATTTGTTTAAAGTGGCCTTCTCTGTTGTTCCTCTTTTGGTTTGGGGAAGGTAGCCGATTTTAAATTAATCCAATTTTGTGTTTGTAGGTCAAAGATAATTTAGTTTGACTACTATTCAGTTGGATTTGTTGCTTTGTCATTTATTCAGTTAGAAATACGTTTGAACAAATCATGGTGAAAGGCAATGTAGCTTGACTTATGCTGTCTAGGTGATCTAATTCAGGAAAGAGGGAGTATTAGTGTATCAAATGGATTTATGGCTTAAGATGATTTTTGACATTACAACACATGCCAATTGCTACTGAATGCTACTTAGATAAGTGCTTTTGGACTGTATTTTACTTCAAGCTTTCAAGTGATTTAGATTATCGGAATGAAAGATTCTACTATAAGATTGTAAACAGATACTTAATGATAGATGTAAGACACCCGGTGCAAAAAAAAAAAAAAAAGATGCCACTTACTGTTAGTAAACTTTCTTAATCCCCTCCAAGATAATTTCTGAATTTGATCCGTCACTTCTTAATATTCCTCGTAGAAGTAAATTCCTTTCTTTTTTCCTTTCTGATTGATGTATCTTGTTGCTCTATTTCATCACTGACTCATGCTTTGTTTCTGTAGTAAGATGTACAGGGCTGCCTAAGTTGCACCAAAGGCATAGCAGAGTTATACCATATGCATCTAATGTTGGTGTTGGATCTGGAAGTTTCGAAGAGAGTCAAGGAAATGAAAGCCAAAATTATTCAGTTAATCAGCCATCTACGGATGGTTCATCCAAAATGTAAGCTATATAACTTAGCAATTAAATGACGAGAATTTCCATCCACTAATAAATTGTGAAAGGTTTGGTGGATGCATTAAATTTCTTTCCTGCGTAAAGAGCATGTTCTTAGATGACAAGTATTTGGGGAGAGGAAGATAGACAGGTAAATCTTTTGTGAAGGGCGCAAAGAATAAGAGTGTATTTGGTTAGTGGGGCACATATTATCCTGTCAATGGCTGGATTTGCCAAGGGTGCCATGTTTAACTATTTGATCCCGTTAAACCACCCATTTCAAAGATGATTGGCTGATAAAGTTTTATGGCTTGTGAAAGTTTATAGGGAATGGTCTAATATGATGTGAACAAACTTGTCTTGGCATGCTAGGCTATCAACGGAATGCATTTACAGATCTAGTAGTAAGACTTCTTAAACAATAACCAATATACTTATCCAATGTCTTGCAATGCTAGCAATTTGGTGTCAAGGAAAACATAGTACCAGTGTTCTCTGATTAGTCAAACAACATAAAATTGCACATTTAAATTGCTCGATATAACAAGTATTTAACACCTTAAGGCAGCTTGAGAAAGTATATGTCAATGTCCAACAAATACCTCTACTTTCCGAGTGACCTATGTTTAGGGAGTTCTTTTGGTTACACACTAAATCGTTAAGGAAAAAATAAAACCAAAAAGGAGCATCTGCAATGACTACAACCCTCAGTATTATAACAATCACAGTTTGCAATTGGATTACGTTTCTTTCATTTCAAGAATGTAAGGAAGAGGTCCACATTGCAGTCATATTTATCTTTCCAAGAAGCACCAGGGGGTTGGGGGTGCATTGAAGGTTTTCTGCACCAAAAGATTGACGGACGGGGAGCTGATCCCACTGAAAGATGTAACTCAATGAGAATTTTTAAATAGGGGGCCAGCTAAGAACTGAAATGAGTTCTGTCCTAGCTTTAGCGATGCTTGTAGGATGTTACATCATGTATTAAGTTATAGATCCTAGTCTTTGATTTGTTGAACCTTATCTCTTTTGACTTCATGCTATTTTGATGCATTTATATGTTTTATTTTCATAGCAATTAAGTTTATGGGAACTTACGCAATGTCTGAAACTTATGTATGTTGAACTTTCATTAATGGCAGTGAGGTACTTCCTACTCAAATTCCTTATCCTCTTTCTATAGCGCTTGTGCTATGTGGATGTTCTTTAGTGTTTTCACTGATTGCTTTCACGAAAGGAGGGCCTTCATCACTCATTGCAGCATTTTCCAAGTCAGGGTTCACTGCTGCATTCTCATTGATATTTGTTTCTGAGATTGGAGACAAGGTAAATGGAGAGATAGGCACAATATGTTATATTTATTACCTTTTCCTGAATTCATGACTTTTTCTGCCCTTTCATTTTCTTGGTTTTTTTTCCTGTCCATCCTTTTCTTCTTTTTTCTTTTTTGAAGAATAGTATGAGTGGTCTTGGATCTGGCTGTGACGTAGATACCTTGTAGGTGTAAAAAGTGGTTTATCACATAGCAACCTTAAGAAGTGTAACGCATAACCATGGCTAAGCATTTATGAATTAATAAAGAAAGTTTTTTGTTCTACTGGACCTTTGCATCTTTGGTGTCTTTTAATGCAAAACTTGACGCTTTCAGAATGCGCCTTGTGACCCTATACATGATTGTACTGATATGAATATATTCCCTGCTAATTGATTGAGTTATTTAATCTGGGCTCTGATATTTGTCCTGTGCTAGTTTGAGATAACTTGTCTTATTCACTAAGTCTAACTAATTCTTTCTTTAATTGCAATCCAACAGACATTTTTCATTGCTGCCCTCTTGGCCATGCAATATAAGAGAGTACTGGTATGAACTTTTGCCTTCCATGTCTCTTACTTCCCTTCTTCTTCTTTTTTTTCATTTATTGGAATTGCAACTTTCTTGCTTTGGAACTGCCTCACTTAACAGGTTTTGACCCGTCTGAATTGCCTTCTATGGGCAATTTTATTTACGGCAGTCTTCTCTATGCTTTGCCCTTGTGTCACTAACTGCCCCCAACTTTACCGAGGAATGAAGTAGGAGAAAACCATAGTTCTGGAGAAGATTAGACATTGTTGTTCTTTCCATTGCCGTTTCATATTCTTTTGCTGACATTTTAAGACTAATAATATGAGGGGTACGTTCAAGGAACAGTAGAGGCCAAACGAATTTCTAACGGGCATATTCTTCCATCATGTTGGAACATGCTCGGGGAAAACAGAATCATCTGAATAATCATTCAGTTAAAATAATCACTCTTGCTTCCCAAATAATTTAATCATTGTCCATTCACCTTGTGCAGTTGATCTCCAAATAATTCAATCATTTCATCTTTCACTTTATGCAATTTGATCTGGTTTACATGGTCCACATTGACTTGTGATTTAAAGAAGACACTTGTTGTATGGGGAACATATGGTTAATTCTGAGTGGGTCCTTATGCTTCACTTTACCTAACCCATCGTTTAAGACCTGTTGTACCGCAAATGTCAAGATGGACTTTGTCAAAAAATAATAAAAAATGGAGGTTTATGGAATGGCAAACAAAAAATTAGCTCAACATTGATCTGAGAAACACAAATGAGTACACTGTACATTTAATCAGGTAAATTGTTCTCAATGCTTATGGGTTCGAGAGCTGGCAACGAGATAATCACAACATCTAGTATTGATCCCAAGGGATATTACATTTTAAGAGAATAAAAGTGAATAATTGTGACTGAACTTAGTTATATCTTGGAAGCAATCCACTTGAAGGTTTCATACGTGAACTTGTTTTTCTATCTTCTTTCCTTGTAGTCATAGGTTACTATTACTGTCAAAATTTTCAGGATGCGATTCTAGATAGGATGATTTGGTGGTTGCAGGATCTGCTTTTAGAATAATTTTTTTTTGGATGAATTCTTCTTTTAGAATTTTTTGATCCTACTGAAAAGAATGCGATCTATTTTTCCTCAACTAATCAGTATTTAGGAGTTATAATCAAGCCTAATTATGTGGAGATAAACTTGAAATATAAGAAAGAGAAACTTATTGAAATATAAAAAATTTAATATAATCAGTGCAAACACAAGTTCGTATATTGAAATTCAACATAATGTAAATACAGTTTAGTGTTAGTATTTCTTGCATACTGCATTAGGTAAAAGTAGTAGTCACATTTGTCAATGCTTGATCTTACTTTGAATTGGGTCAATGATCAGGTTCTTTTGGGATCAATGGGTGCTCTTTCACTTATGACGGTTCTCTCTGTCATAATAGGACGAATCTTTCATTCAGTACCTGCTCAGTTTCAAACAAGTAAGTTAGACCTTGGGACTGTTATTTCTTTTTGCTTTTCGTTTTCTGATTGGCTCCTTTGAATCTCTATTTATTGACACATCTTGCTTAGCTTTTTTTGCTGAAAGAACTTATCCTAGACTCGAATCATGTTCTTAGCTAGTAAAAGTAAGCTATTGATTTCATTGGCAGAAAGTGTACTGATAAGCTGTAAGCTTTTTGGGTACATTATGACTAGCTGGTCAAGTGTGTCGTTCCACTGGATAAAATAACCTAATATTCTCACTGAAAGTTGGGATTATATAATGCTTCTTACTCGAAACATATGATAATGTCTCTTCCTGCAAAGTGTAGACTGATGTGTTAGTGTTATGATACTCTTCTAACGCACATGCAAACTATTACCTATTTCCTTTGGACATCAGAATCACTAATATTTATGTTAGAAATCATTCTAGAACTAAAAAAAAGAAAGGGCAGCCCGGTGCGCGAAGCATCCGCCTTTACTCAGGGTTTGGGGAAGGGCCGCACCCCAAGGGGGTGTGATGTAGGCAACCTACCTAATTCAAGCCAGTGGCTGATTCCATGGCTCAAACCAGTGACCTATAGATCACATGGAGACAACTTCACCGTTGCTCCAAGGCTCCCCTCCAAGAAATCATTCTAGAACTAATAGGACAAAATCCCTAGCCGCCCAAAGTTGGACATATTAGTGAGTCAGTTGTCAGTGGAATTAAGGTGTTGCCAGTGCTTAGTCACTACATACAGTCATAATCTAATTAGTTGTTGACAAGTATGGTTTAACCAATAGTAAGTGGAACATTAGCATCGAGTTAGTAGAATTAACCTAGGAAGACTTTCCCAAACAAAACTTAGAAGTGCATGTAAACCCTACCCAAGCCCTATAAACCAAAGACCAGGCAAATCAACACTCGAGAAATTACAAAGAGCTTGAATTTATTTTCTTCTTCTTCCTTGTACTTTCTTTGGCATTTACATTGTGGGTTATAGTTTAAATAACATTACTTGATGAAGGCTTGTGTCTATAGAAGTTGTCCTGTATTATGTATCTTTAAGTCAACAAACTCAAATCGCAAGTTCTCAACAAAGGTTAAGCTCAGAAGTCCTAATTTCTGTCAAAAGTGTTCATTGTCAAGGTCACAACATAAAAGTTTCAAACTAACTAGGATTAGCGAGTAAAGTGAAAGTATACTTTCACTAGTTTTGAAGAGATATATGCTGTATTTCCGATGGACTAACTAAATAGACTCTTTAATAAAATGATTAATGAATTTCGAAGGGATTGAATATATTGAACACACTTCCAGTGCTTTATGTTACTTTCAAAAGAATAAATGATTGTAAACTTTTCATACTGTCTTGAAAAATATCTATTATGAAAGTCTTGCCTGTGACATGCATAAATATATGAAAAACTAAATGCAAAACTTTATAATACAATAAAACAGTCCCTGCTTTACTTCATTTGTTTGATAATAGCATCAGAACAATAGACGTCAAGTTCAATATTTAAAGTGCTTCCATTTAAAAAAATAAAAAAATTAAACTGTTAGTATCATCTTTCTTTTTGATAGGTAAGGTACTTCATTAATCTGCACTGATAAGGTGCTAAAATATTTAGAGCAAAAATGATTTTTCTCCCGTAACAATCCATGGAGTCCAAAAGCTAATAAAAGCATCTGTGTCCTTTACATATCTCAAGTTACACAAAAAATCCAGAGTTTGCAGTGTCCTATATTTCATGCACAAGGTGTGCCATTGCATTTCCTTAAAAAAATCTGAAGTTTCTCTCCTTCCATACCATCCACAAGATGCACACTGGTTCCCCAAACTGTCTGGAGGCTTCTCCTTCATTTGCTTTCCTTGCCAACTGCCATCAGCGTCCTTCCCTATTAGGACATAACCCATTGCGGACCAACTAAATTGTCGCGTACCATCTTTTGTTTGTTTGTATTTCTTTTCTTTTGATATTTGCAAGATATTCATGTAAGTTTCCTGATAATGCGGCTGTTGCGCGCTCTTGTTCAACAGCCTTGCCTATTGGAGAATATGCGGCTGTTGCGCTCTTGTTCTTTTTTGGTCTCAAATCAATTAAAGATGCGTGGGAACTTCCAAGTAAAGAGGTAGAGGCTGGTGAAAAGAGTAGTCAGGAACTTGATGAATTTGCCGAAGCTGAGGAGCTTGTGAAGGAAAAGGTGAACAAGCTGCTGAATGCCACTCTAAAATACTGTTTAATTCTCTGATAATTCTGCACTTCCAAAAGTTTTAAATGTCATAACATGTATTTGTGGGAACGACTTCTTTCTTTGCACCACTTGCATTTTTGAAAACCTGGTTCTAACTATTTTATAGATGGCTATTTCAGGCATCGAAAAAGCTCACAAATCCACTCGAAATTTTGTGGAAGTCCTTTAGCCTTGTATTTTTTGCTGTAAGTATCTTCTTCTGGCTGCAACATTGTTTCTTTTCTGCTCTATTTTTTCAAATCCAAAGCCAATGCAAAACTTGCGATATTCTGGATACCAAGATACCGATTCCTTTTCTTTTAATCAAGTAAGGAATGTATTCATTAATAATGGGGGAAAAATATCCCGTATACAAGAGGTATACCAAAAAAAGAGAACCAATAAAAGACACGGTTCAAGCTTGGATGACTGTCAACATTTATTAATTCAAAAATCCAGTTATATGAATAATTATTTATCTGCTGGATATCTTAATAATCTTCATGTAAGAAGTTCTTTGAATGTGACATGGAACACAAGAACTAGTTGTTTCCTTAGGTCGCATTTTTAACATTGAAAGTACAGAAAATTTTATGTAACTATGTCAAGCATTTAAAGAACAGTAAGACCTGTTATAATATTCAATTAGGAATCTTAATGCATCCTATGCTTCTCAGGAATGGGGAGATCGATCCATGCTTGCTACAATAGCGCTTGGTGCAGCTCAGGTACAGTTCTTCGGACATTCAACACTAACAATATGCTTTCTAGCTTTCGACAAAATTCAGTTTCGAAACATCTCCAACTTCCACTTCCTCACTCAATACTGACTCTCTTTTGCAGTCTCCGTGGGGCGTGGCAAGTGGTGCCATTGCCGGACACCTGGTTGCGACATCTATTGCAATACTAGGAGGCGGTTTTCTTGCCAATTACATTTCTGAGAAACTGGTAAGACAGTTCTAAAAGTTCCTTTTTTTTCCCGCTCAAAACAAGTGTATTTTGTATTCTAAGCATCTTCATCTTGGTTCGACTACAGGTTGGCTACTTGGGTGGAGTCCTATTTTTAGTATTTGCTGTTGCTACTTTGTTTGGAGTGTTTTAACCAAGTATTACATATGAGAAGATGAAATGACCAGATAGATACTCAAGAACAGTGGTAGTGGTAGAGGGCAGGAAACTACCATCAGAGCAGTAATATGTTCATGGCGTAAAGCAATACATTCTTGTACTGTAGCATTAGCAGAGCCAACTATATTAGTGGTCTTTAGGCAACACATGAGAGTTGTATGTACAATGCTGATATATAGGACCCTCGAGCAGATGCTTTTCCCTAGTTCTTGTACAAGTTTTGTGCGAGTATGTGAAAGAATCAAGATTTGTATTTCTTTCTATTGTAATAAGTTCTAACTACTATTATTTATGATTTAAAAAGTTGCAAGTCTTATGTCCTTCAAGTTCCAAGTTGGCATTGTTCTCTACGAGAGGTAGGAGTGCCACACCAGCAAGTGTTTTATGCTTTTGAACATTCAATTTGCTTTTTGTCATTAAATTACCCATCAAAATTTAAACAGATGCTACTTATGTACTGATTTTCTATGTTGAAAGGTGTGGCGAGAGGGGAAGTTGTATGCCACAAATCTGAGAGTTTGGAACAGTTATGGTAGTTCAAAAATTATGCAAGAACAGACGTACTTGTTATATATCAAGAAAGATGCAACACTTGTGAAATCTGTTGAGTGTATTCCATATTGGTTGAGGGAATGTTTTATCTCCTTATATGACATTGAACAATTTTCGCTTTGTAAACTAACTTTTGTGTTCCATATTGGTTAAGGGAGGTCATTTTCTTAAAATAGTATCAGAGCTAGATCTACCCCAATGTCGACCCCACATATTATGTTGTCTACTTTTCAGATGTCCAGAGCCAGATCTACCCCAATGTCGACCCCACATATTATGTTGTCTACTTTCCAGATGTCCAACCCTACGCATGTGAGGTGTCTCATATTGGTTGAGGGGATGACTATTGCCTCCATATATGGTATTGGACAATACTCATTTCATAATTAACTTTTAAGTTTTGAGTTATGCCCCCATTTTCTAAAAAAAACCATGACTCTTGTGGTTGAATGAAACTGATAATAAAAATCTGAGGTCCAAGCTTACAGGCCGAGAATGCATTCTAAAGTATGGTCTATCACAATGCAAAAAGATATCATTCTAAGACATGAAGAAATTTGTGGGAATGATTTCTATTGACTCAGCAGAATTAGCCAATCCAATATACAACCTCGCTTTAAAAAAACTGAATATACAACAATGAGCTTCTATCAAAATTGCTGATACAAATCTAACATGATGCACTTAGTGGCTCGTGTGAATCTTTTCGAGTCTCGGGCAAAAAGAGACTATCTTTGAGTCTTCTTTTCTTTTGTATGTCGCTCATCTCAGGGAGCTCTATTCGTAGGCACATCGACTAGACCGAAATGTACCATTAGTGAAGAGCTCAACAAAATGTTTTTCAAGCCTCTTTGCTCCTGGACCTGGTCTTAGAACTTCAGCATCTCCCCAAAGAGTACATTTGTCAGTTTCATTGTCACCTAAACACCATCCGCCAGGAACTGGTTCATCGTACTTGTGGTGGAGAAGTTCACGGTCAATCTGGTCAAGAATCGGATCGTTTGCCTTAAATGGTGTGGCAAATGCTGCTCCACTCATCACCAGGTCATTGAAGTCACTAGAATTGAGCTTGCGAGCCTCTTGTCTTGAGTTAAATGAAGCATACTGCATGTTGTGGTTGATTGTTGTTCTATTGAACTTTCGTGAATTGCACAAAATGGTAGGGAAGTAAACAGATGCTGAGGATGGTGAATTTGACAAGTACATTAGCAGAGTTCTTGGTAGGTTATCTGTGCCTAAGATGCAGAACTCTATAAACTTCCGACTCAAAATAGCAGATGAAGACCCTGGAGCCAGGACAAGTTTGTTAGTGTTAGAATTAATATTAAGCCAGTAACACTAGGATTTCATACATGCCTTTACAAAGATTCTAAAAATCAATGCTATCAAAAATTCAAAATAAAATACATATAGCGAGAGTGTACTACCCTTTGATGTTTGCAAAATAGGCTCACCTTTAGAAATGTTTTTAGGAATTAAGACTTGTTTTCTCAGGGAAAGACACTGATCAGTGCTCACACATGGTTAGAACACTACAGTGGAGCTAATGCTACTCTTATGCTGCTAGCGTTTTTTACGAGGACTGGAAAATATATTTTCATAAAAAGCAAGCCTCTCCTTGTCCACCTGAACCCTTGAATGATAAAAAGCTCACTTAATCTGCCCCTAACCAAATAAAAGAAAATACTGCCACTAAAAAACTTAAGGAAGTACTAAGCACCTTCCTTCCACCTCTTCTAAAACAGTTGAATCTCCACTGTCCAAGACTTTGAATACCATTACCAATGATATCACAGCGCTGAGGAGATCAGTTTTGTATCAGCCACATCTGCGGGACACTAGGAAAATCCATTAGCTCTACAGAAGATTAAAGGAAAATCTCGTCTCACCCCTCTCAGGGAGGAAATATCAGCAACCAAACAAAATTTTGACCAAGGGAAACCAGAGAGATTGAGATGGAAGAAGAAGTTGAGGTCGAGGAATCAAGTTTTTTCATTGCTGAAGTAAGAGTAAACTCAAGCTAACTTTCAGCTGATAGCGAAGGATAACGTTAGGCTAGAAGAAGTTATCAGTGCAGATGGCTGTGATTGTGTCAGTAACCTTCGCAGTAACAATGAAGCACGAAATGGACATTGCAGAGAAGGATGAAGGGTCGGTATCAGATGACAAGTGATGGAGGAAAGTGTAATAGAGAAATTACCTTGAGAACTGTTTCCAAGAAAGAAAGGGTAAGAAAAGTGAAGAAAAGGGGTATCTTTCGAGATTAGTCTCTCTGTGCATCTTTTTGTTCTTCAACTTCCGAACTAATAAATGCAGTCATAATTTGACAAAGTCAAGCTATTTTTCCTTTTAAATGCGCGAAGTTTGGATAAGCTTTTGATATTTTGAAACTAAATTGTGCACACACATTATGTGCATGTGTATCATTTTAAAATATCTTTTCAGCTTCATCAAGCTTCATGTCAAACCATTCAAGCAAGTTTCTATTAATTCCTAACTTCAGCAATCATTTCATTTTCACACCTCCATGCCTATTTCCTCATTTAAAATCTGTTTATTTCTTAAAGTATCCAAAAACACTCCAACATTTTCACGCCTCGTTGCCCTTATTGTTACTTATCCAAAAAGGTTAGTTTCCAACAAAAAATGGGGTTTTTTCTAGGTCAAGGCTAAAATAATGTACTCTTGGTACATCAGAGATATGCTGTAGATTCAGAGACTGAAAGATTTTGATTCCAAACTAAAGTCAAGTTTCTATGTGTACAGTGTAGCTAAAATGGCAAGAACCATAGCCACCTAATCTAGCATTTTATGCATTAAGTCTTGGAGAAGGTTAGACACATAGGGGCACTCTATGCTTCCGTTTCCTAACAAAACAATTGAAGCAAACTTATGCTCTGTTTAGTATTTTAACTTTTTAGTCATCTGCGTCATTGGATACCTTTTGATGATATTGACTATAGAGAAATACATAAGTGCTCAGTAACTGATACATTACAGAAATCCTTGTTGAAACAAGGTGGTTCTGCTTGCTGTTGCCAAGTCTTAAGAGAATAGGAGGAATTTTTTATCATCAAATGGACCTGAAAACATGCACTGCTACCGGTATTCTCTAATTGCATCTCAAAGTTACTTTTATAATCTTTATTTCCTACTTCATTTATTACTCTTTTCTTTTTAACATGAACAAAGATTGTGACTCAGTGTTATAGTGTCCGCTTCATATCAAGACTATCTTTGTTTACACCCATCATTTAAGGGGATAAAATAGCACAAGTTTATTCATTCTTCATCATTTATGATACAGAAAATATGACCACCAGCATCTGACCTGAGAATAATTGATAAGCATCGGGCAGTTCCCTTTTCTGAGTTGCATAAAATACTTCATCTTCCTCTTCAAGATAGAGCCCAGGATCAACAACTATTGGTTTCAACTTCCGTGACCTGGAACACCAACATAGTCATATATAAAGATCTAAAGCAATACATTACTTGCTAAATCTATGTTCATATATGCTTAAACAGAAGAGATAGAAACTTATAGTACGAAAAGGAAATGGCCATACTCTCTCCACCCTATGTAGCTTGTGTGGTTGACAAAATTAAGATCCTTGGGAAGATATGACAGAATGTGTAGAAGATCTGAAAATCAACAGTAAATAGCATCAGATAACTCATCAGCCATTCCCAAAGTGAAAGCAAGCTGTAGTGAGAAACGAGTCCAATTAGATTAACATTGATTAGATCTAATCGTAATGCCTGTAAGTAAATAAACACTAGCGGAAAACGAAATCCATCTGTCCATGTTCAACAGCACAATATAACAGCCATTAACACCAGAGTCAAGAAAAAGTACCAGCTTACATCTTGCAAATAGCCAATCCAAATGCCAATGAACTTTCTCAAGTAATCATATTTGGTGGGGGAGCTCAAACTAATAGTCTTTTGTCATTGAATTACTCCTGGAAGCTATGTTGCGCGGACTCTCCAAAATGTAGCCGCACCCGTGTCGGATCCTTCAAAAATGCACTACTTTTGGAGGATCCGACACGTATCCGGCCACATTTTCGGAGAGTCCGAGCAACATAGCCTGGAAGCAGTTCGAAGAAAAATATTGGGGTGGGCTGGGGGTGGCAGGGAGTAGGCAAACAAGAAATGAACCAACTTTACTTGATATAAAGATTACTCCAGTTAGTGGAACTGATTAACTATTCACTAGTGCTGAGCTCCTTTAGGTATAACTTAATAAACCTTTGACCAAAAGGATAGTAATATCTCTTTCTTTTCTATACCTTTCTCGGCCTTTTGGCTAAGATCAAGTGTAGCATTTGTTCTTCTCAGTTTAATGTTTTTTTTTGTTTTTGACAAGTCACAAGGAGAACCATTTCTTGAGTTAAAGTTTACTTGAAAGCTTAAAGTAACAAGTTAAATATCCTAATGACAATTTTTTGTTTGGCATTTGTCAAAGAAAAGAGCCAAGACAAGCTCAAGTCACCAGGATAAGTCTTTGTTTAACATTGAGTTGAATGTAGACACAAAGTTGCTACTCGTTAAAAAAAATAAGGATAACAATTTAGATCCATAAGGTCCAAAGTCACACTATATCAGTTCCACATTCCTTACAACAGAAAAGTGTACTCACTGCCAAACAAATGAGCATTCTACTAATAAATATCCAACTTTAGCAAAATGTAATTAGGATCTTAACCCCACGAGAAAAAATCCGTCCATTCATGCATACACACTACAGTTACTCAACAAACACTAAAAAAGAACACATCTTTAAACATTATTCAATATGCAAATAGTCTTGAATAACAAATGGGCAATCAGAAGACACTAAATCTAGTAACAAACAGTTTAAAGAGATCATCAAATTAGTAAAGATACCAACCGCCAAAAAGATTAACACATTACAGTTACTCAACAAAAACACTAAAACAGATAACCCCTTTAAACATTATCCAATATGCATAGAGTCTTGAATAACAAATGGGCAATCAGCAGCCACTAAGGGTCCATTTGGCCAAAAAAAATTGCACTTTTTTCGGAAAATTTTCACTTTTTTTCGGTGTTTGGCTATGAAAATTTCAAATTTCACTTCAAGTTGAATTTCAGATTTTTTCGGAAATTTTAAAAGTTCAAAAACAGCTCCAAATTGTATTCATGAATGTCCAAACACAACTCTAATTTCCAAACACCATTTCCACTTGAAAAAACATTTCACTTTTCTCCGGAATTTCACAATTCTTATGTCCAAACGCCCACTATAAATCCAGTAACAAGAGTTTACAGAGATCAACAAATTAGTAAAGATACCAAACGCCAAAAAGACTAAATCTTTACACACATATTTCTCAAAAAAGACTAAATCTTCACACATATTTCACAAAAAAGATTAAATCTTTAGACATAAATTTCATACCATCTTGAGTAACAAGTGGATAATCAGCAGCAGAGAGATTAATAAGCCAATCCCAACGATGAGATACGCGCAGAAGAACGGAAGCTCCATGAAGTGTAGCAGACAAAGCAGAAGAGCCAATTGGGTATACAAAATCAGCTTTACCAATAAAATTCACATTCTGTGCAGCTTTAAAAAGTGGCACAGATTGAATATACAGTGCAAGATTGTCACGTTCAGATTGAGAAGCTTTTTTATCAAGATGAAGTAAATACTGGTTTCTTGGATGGTAAATGGAAAAGAGCAAACGGATGATTCTAGAAGAGTCTTTAGTGGATCCAGAAATGAGGTAAGCAATGGAAGGGGGAGTGGGGAGGAGGGTATTTTGGTCATTTGGGTTGTGATGAAAGAGGAGGCGATGAGGTTGGTGGTTGGGGAAAAGGGAAGGGTGGGGGTGAGGAGGGTGGGGTGGTGGGGTGGGAGAAGAAGTGAAGGTAAAGGAAAGAATGAGGAGAAGTGAGAAGAGAGTGGTGGCAATGAGGATAAAGGGTGTTGAGATTTTAGTGGTGGTTCTGGTGGTGGTTGGTGGTGGTGGAAGGTGGTTGTGCATATTTTGAAGTGGGAATCTGGTTATTGTGTGAGAATGTTGTGTTTTACTTATGTCTATTATGCGTAGCAAAATGACAAAAATGATTACTTATGTAGTTATGTCTAGAGTAGGTTTAAACTAATTATTTAAATGTATCTTTAAGTAATTTTTTTACGTTCGTCAAAATGAATAACTTTAGTCTTCGTTAAATATTTAAGCTTAAAACAAAGCGATGGCCGAATTCGAGGACTTTAATTAAGTGAAACTCTCATGTTCAAGTCTTTTAATTTATGATTTCTGTTTTGTTTTGTTCTATTTTTGATAATTTTACCGATTACATTCTATATAAAGGATCACACTAATATTTACAACAAAAACAAATTAAGAGCCTGTTGAAACCAACTTTTAAGCCCTTTTTAACTTTTGAAGTGTTTGACAACTAGAAAAATGAAAGCTAAAATCTGCTTAATAAAAGCCAAAATCTACAAGTTGGGTAAACCCAATTTTTTTTAAATTAAAAGTGAATTAAAATATTAATTATTATGTATTTATATTATTTAAAATAAAATATTATAGTAATAAGCTTCTTTATAAGTTTAACAGCTTTAAGGATATTTCAGTAATTTTATTAGAAAAAATGCTTACTAAAACTTGTTTACCAAACACATCAATAGCTTTTTTTCAGCTCCAGCACTTTTATCCAAACATGTAACTGCTTATTTATAAAACCAGCTCCAGCACTTAAAAAGTGCTTTTAAGCACTTTACTTAAAAGCTACTTTTTTTAAGCCAATCCAAACGGGCTCTAAGTGTAATCCAATAAGTGGGGTTTGGGGAGGGTAGTGTATACGCAGATTTTACTCCTACCTAGAGAGGTTGTTTCCGATAGACCCTCGGCTCAAGGAACAGTGAAATTAAAGCAGCCAAGCAAATAAACAATAGTAACAACAATGTAATATGGTAACAGACGCGAATGTAGTAATAAAGAACCACGAATAAGAAAATACAAGAATATTTCTAGTACTACTGGAAAGCCTAGAAGAAACACACTACTACCTGTCAACCCTAATCATCGACCTCCACACCTTTTTATCATGGGTCATATCCTCGGTAAGCTGAAGCGATCACACTAATATTTGAAGTTCTTAAATTCCATGTACACAGGTAGATTTCTTTTGTTTTTTTTTTTTTTGTGTGTGAATCTGAGGGCTGAAAAAGATAACGAATGAGACTAAGCTTATAACTTCCAAACCAGGATTTAAAGAACAATAGTTTTATATTTTAGTTTCAGTTAATTCACCAGTGAAAGAATCTTTTGATTATTAGAATTGCTGATTTCAAAGTGAAATTATAGTCTATTGATCACGCCCAACTATGCCTTATAAAAAGGACTAAGCGGTCGCTGCAAATATAGTCCGGTTTACAAGTCCGGAGTCGAATCCCACAGAGAACTAAGGTTTAGCTACACTGTTCACTATCACCAAGAAGACAAGCTTGAACAATTCCTAACTTATAGATATTAAGATTCTTGTGTTTAACTAATTAACTAATAAATTAAAATAGTAAATTAACAACTAACGATACTGAGGGTTAGAGAAAAGATTAAGGAGGTCTAGAGTTATGATTTCCTCAATTGTCGGAATCCTTCTCGCTATGTCTTCTATAATTTCGCCTAAGTATTCTCTACCGATCATGAGCACTCTTATTACCGTAACTCTCTCCCGAGTAATTACGACAATTTACTAGACGCACTCTCCCGAGATATGCTAGCTGGCTTTTAATACAGCTCACTTCAGATCGCACCCAAGGCTTCGTTATCCCTAATCCCACCTTTAAACCCTTGGTTATTGATCCCTCATATACTCTGGGAGTGGTGTTGTTCAACAATTACCTAAATATGCACTCTCTCCCGAGTTATGCATACTAAATAGGCACAGCTAATTGAGAGCTCTTCAATCAACCAGAATATAAACGTAGTTGAACAAATAGAGAAAAACTATGGCTCAATTATATAAAAACATAACAAGAATTTATCCTACAAAAAGTTCTATCAAACTCTAGATAACAAATTAGCTATTCATAGTAGTATGTAAAACTACAATACTAAAAGTCATAACCAACAATGAAAAATAGGAAGAGGAAGGAAAAACTCGTAGAAGAATTCTCCGCCGTGCTCCCAATGTGTTCTTGCCTCCTTAGGTCGAATCTATGTCCAAAATATGTCCCCCTCTAAGCGTGGTGTGTGTTCCTCCACGTGAATTCTCCTCCAAAATATGTTCGATCCCCTCAAAGTGGCGTCCTCCCGTGTATATATACCAAGTAGGGTTAGGCCCAAACAATTATACCTTCTCCAATGTGAAAAAGGACACTTTTCCCGGTTCATAAGCGCGACTTCGCGCGGTCTTCGCGCACCTTTCTGCCTCAATCTTTTTAGCGCGCGAACTATGCGCGACTTCGCGCGTCCTTCGCGCGTATGCTCGTTTTTCACCCTGTTCCGTTCCGAATTTGGAAAAATGTAAAACATGAAAGTTGTATCCCTTTGAATTAGCTTTCCAACCATATATTGTGTAGCCCAAATAGAGTTCTGAGCAAAAAGTTATGTCTATTTTACTAGACAGTGCACAATATGCCTCCTCAAGTCTTCGTTCGTACTTAATTATCAAATTTGACCCCCGAACACGATCCCGGCTTAATTCCTTGAGCTTTTACTCAGACTTCAAAGCTTCAAATCACTTAAATTCATTCCATAACATCTATATAGCTCGGAATCACACCTACAAGGCATAAAACACACAATTAGTGCAAAACACTAGCGATTAAAGTGCAATAAATTCGAGTGTAATAAGCGACTAAAATATGCAATTATAGCCTATCATCAACACCCCACACTTAAACCATTGCTCGTCCTCGAGCAATCAAACTACATTTTTTTTTTATAGACACGACCTTTTTAAACAATTCTCCTAACTCATCACACCAAGAGTATTTAAAATAGACTAAGCACAAAAGCGTAACATCTTCACCTCAAGATTTGACTCACAAGTACCACACGTTATTCACAACTCACCCACTTACTCTAATATAGAGGTCACTGACATTACCTTTCCTTCATGAATCAAGTGCCCTCACACAACAAAGGAGAGTAGTTCCACACAATAAAATTTAAGAACACTTAGGAACTCAAGATAGAAAGAATTCACTCACTCTCAGAAATAACATTCATATGCCACAAAAGATGCACCATAAGCTTGCCCGTAGTGTACTACTCCACTAATCGAGCTCATTCAATCTTGGATCAATTAGGACTTTATTTGGTTGTAATGTAGGCTACGGGACGGGTAGGATACATTTAGATATAAGAGTGACTACACCTCCCTAAGCACTTTAATACATATACTTTAACATTCAAACCCCATACTTATGTCAAACCAAAACTCCACCTTCACATCAATGTATATTACCCCATTCTTCTTTAAGCACACTTACATCAAGAGCCACCACTTATCAAGGAATTTTTTTTTCACAAGAATCCAACTATTTTTTTTTTCAATTCAAGTGGCTCTTCCTTTTTCAAAACAGTGCACCTTTCTCCTTATTTCATTAGTTCCACTCAAAAGCCAAACCAACCACCCCACACTTTAACTTTTACAAAGTTCATAAATAATTCAAGTGCTCATGAGAGGTTACAATGGTTCAAATAGATGGTTAATTCGAACAAATGGGTAAGGCTTGTAATGTGGTTGCCAAAGAAACAGGATTACAGGCTCAAAGGGGTTAACTACGATACATAATAATTAGGCGGGTAAAATATACATATCTGGCTCAACAAAGAAATGCCTATATCACTTCCTAGACTGAATAAAACTACTATTTCGCTTTGCAAACACACGGGGCAAGTTCTAGGCATCAAATGCAATGCACAGAATATCACAAAACCTTACACACACATGGCACATAACTCACTCAGGATTGGATTCATCAAGACACCCTAGTCAGAGCAGTTAAGCAAATTTAAGATCATACAATTTAAGGTACTTATACAAGAGTCAAAAACTGAGCCTAAGCGTCACAGCCAAAGTACTCACTATTCTCAAGGCATAACAAAGTCAAGAGATATTGCTTCATTTCAAAACAAAACACAATGGCTCCTATTCCCAAAAAAAAAACTAACTACACCCGGTTCAAATAAAACCCTTGGAAAAGAACCGTGGTTTAAAGAAAAACCAAGGGGTAATTGCTACACTACCTAACAAAACAAAAAATCTTTTTGGTATTTTCTTTAGACTTACTTCCCTCAAGAAAACTGTCTAGAAGATCCGTCATCAGGAAAAGTCCAATTTTTTAAAAAAAAAAACACAGCTAAAGTAGCATGAAAAATCACCCAGACAATCTCCTCACCCCACACTTAAAATTGTGCATTGTCCCCAATGCACACCCATACATACAAGAGGGTAAAAGAAACTCCCTGGTAGGCCAAAGGCCGAAGCACTAGCAGTTCATGGGGTACTCAGACTTCTCCCAAGCTTGGTCCTTCGTGTGGGTACCTCACACTTAGTTCCAACCATTTGGTTTGCTGATGCATCCTTCCAATACCTTTGCTTTCCATGCTCCTAGAAAATAAAAAAATTGACACTACAAAAATAATACAATTAAAAAAAAAAAAAAAATAAATAAAAGAAAGCAATAAAGCTGGGTTGCCTCCCAACAAGCGCTTGATTTAACGTCGCGGCACGACGTGAATCACTTTCTGCCTCCACTTTGAACTTATGAATCGGACCCCAAGTTTTGATTCTGCTCTATGATCATGCTCCTGGGGTGGTGGAACGAATCTGACTGGCCCAATAAAATAATGTAGTATTCTGCACTTCTTGGCCTTTATATGAGGTGTGTAATCCCGACTTTCTGGCAAGAAGAATTCCAGAATGTAAGCACTTTGTTCCTCATTCCTTGACTCCTCAAATGGCTCGGACGACTCTATTTCCATATCATCATCTAAACACAATGTGGAAAAATGCTTGGAGTGAGGACCAATGCGCTCAACTACATGAACATTGGGACTATCTACATTCTCAACACTAATGACAATAGAGTCAACTAAATATGTATCCTCAATATCCTTGGTTGACTCTAGTATCTCTTCTACAACATCGACATCCTCAAAATCTAGTGTGATTGATTGTTGGTGTTCTACTCTAGCCTCCTCCTCTAGCTCATCAATTTCTGTATCTAATTCACGCTCTTCTTGGATACTATTCACAATATTAGCTTGTTGAGCATTAAAAACTTCAACCAGTTGACTCATGTGAACTTTCAAGTTGTGAATAGTTTCCTCCTGCCTTTCTATCCGCAGTAGTAATTTACTCTGTTGTTCCAAAATGCACTTTAACATATCTTCGAGCTTCTTTAGGTCAGCTTCCCTAGGTTCTTTGTTCCTATTAACTTCACCAGAAAAAGAAGAACCATCAAAGTAAGGGGTTGGGGGAAGGTAAGAAATATAAGCACAACCGTGAAAGTGACCATCTTGACCACCACACATATCACACACATTCCACACATAAGATTGAGTTGGTGCACAAAACTCGCTCTCAGGAATATTTTGATAATTTTGCCCTGGGTGGTTTCCTTCACAATATGCATAAGGAGGATCAAAAGTAGAATTACCAACAACAAAATTCTCATAATTCCATGATGTCATGTTTCTCAAATAAACAAATAAAACTAAAATAAAAAAAATAAAAAAAATCAAATAATAAAATAAAAGTTCAAACTTGAAACCTAGCAATATGTACACCTACAACTACACCGTTAGTTCCCCGGCAACGGCGCCAAAATTTGATCACGCCCAACTATGCCTTATAAAAAGGACAATGCGGTCGTTGCAAATATAATCCGGTTTACAAGTCCGGAGTCGAATCCCACAGAGAACTAAGGTTTAGCTACAGCTGTTCACTATCACCAAGAAGACAAGCTTGAACAATTCCTAACTTATAGATATTAAGATTCTTGTGTTTAACTAATTAACTAACAAATTAAAATAGTAAATTAACAACTAACGATACTGAGGGTTAGAGAAAAGATTAAGGAGGTCTAGAGTTATGATTTCCTCAATTGTCGGAATCCTTCCCGCTATGTCTTCTATAATTTCGCCTAAGTATTCTCTACCGATCATGAGCACTCTTATTACCGTAACTCTCTCCCGAGTAATTACGACAATTTACTAGACGCACTCTCCCGAGATACGCTAGCTGGCTTTTAATACAGCTCACTTCAGATCGCACCCAAGGCTTCGTTATCCCTAATCCCACCTTTAAACCCTCGGTTATTGATCCCTCATATACTCTGGGAGTGGTGTTGTTCAACAATTACCTAAATATGCACTCTCTCCCGAGTTATGCATACTAAATAGGCACAGCTAATTGAGAGCTCTTCAATCAACCAGAATATAAACGTAGTTGAACAAATAGAGAAAAACTATGGCTCAATTATATAAAAACATAACAAGAATTTATCCTACAAAAGGTTCTATCAAACTCTAGATAACAAATTAGCTATTCATAATAGTATGTAAAACTACAATACTAAAAGTCATAACCAACAATGAAAAATAGGAAGAGGAAGGAAAAACTCGTAGAAGAATTCTCCGCCTTGCTCCCAATGTGTTCTTGCCTCCTTAGGTCGAATCTATGTCCAAAATATGTCCCCCTCTAAGCGTGGTGTGTGTTCCTCCACGTGAATTCTCCTCCAAAATATGTTCGATCCCCTCAAAGTGGCGTCCTCCCGTGTATATATATCAAGTAGGGTTAGGCCCAAACAATTATACCTTCTCCAATGTGAAAAAGGACACTTTTCCCGGGTCAGACGCGCGACTTCGCGCGGTCTTCGCGCACCTTTCTGCCTCAATCTTTTTAGCGCGCGAACTATGCGCGACTTCGCGCGTCCTTCGCGCGTCTGCTCGTTTTTCACCCTGTTCCGTTCCGAATTTGGAAAAACGTAAAACATGAAAGTTGTAGCCCTTTGAATTAGCTTTCCAACCATATATTGTGTAGCCCAAATGGAGTTCTGAAAAAAAAGTTATGTCTATTTTACTAGACAGTGCACAATATGCCTCCTCAAGTCTTCGTTCGCACTTAATTATCAAATTTGACCCCCGAACACGATCCCGGCTTAATTCCTTGAGCTTTTACTGAGATTTCAAAGCTTCAAATCACTTAAATTCATTCCATAATATCTATATAGCTCGGAATCACACCTACAAGGCATAAAACACACAATTAGTGCAAAACACTAGCGATTAAAGCGCAAACTCAATTAAAGTGCAATAAATTCGAGTGTAATAAGCGACTAAAATATGCAATTATAGCCTATCATCACCTATCTTGAGAAGCAACAGATGAAGAAGAAAGTGAGCACAGAAATGAGGGAGAGGAGAGAAAAACAAAGAGCTGAAATAAAAACAAAAGAAACTGGTCTAAAAGCAAAAAGAAAAAGAAAAGCAGCAAAAAGTGGTTAGAGGGAATCAAAAATGGCAATTGTATAAAATTAAAATGGTCCTACACAACATTTTTAGTTGTGTGAGACATGTAAAATTTCTCAGAGTTGACCATTGGTACATTAAAAAAGAAAAAGTTTGTTGGCAGCTTGGCACTTTGATCATTTGTGAGTCAACTAAGAGCATTCTTCAAATCCTAAAACCATTCATGACTACAAGCAATGATATCAAAACCTCAATTACCAAAGATCAAATGCAGATTCCAAATTTTCCACTAGAAATCATCATAGAAATACTCTCAAGATTACCAGTTAAATCACTCTTCAAGTTCAAGTGTGTTTCAAAATCATGGCTTTCTTTAATTTCAAGCTCTCAATTTGCTAAATTCCATTTAAAAATATCAGCAAAAGATAACAAATCCTCACACAAAAAGCTCCTTTTACTTTCCATGTATCTTCCTCATACTTTATATTCCTGTCCCCTTAATTCTGTATTGCATGAAAAATCCATATCTAGTGTTGATGAGCTCTATATCCCTTGGAATCGATCGAATATAATAGCAGGTGTTGGTTCTTGTAATGGATTGTTTTTCATGTGCATTGGCATGTACACATTTAACTTGTTTTTGTGGAATCCATCTACTAGAAAAAAGAAGAAACTGCCTTTTTCTGGTCATGAGTATTCGAGATGTGATGTTACGTATGGATTTGGTTATGACGAGTACAGTGATGATTACAAAGTGGTTGAAATTTATGGAGTTTATGGTGTTCAGTATGTGTATGGTGCTAATATCAAGATTTATAGTTTGAGGGCTAATTCTTGGAAAATGATGAATAAATATAGTGATGCTCTTTTTTCCTCTGATTCTGCTGTATTTTTGAATGGATCACTTCATTGGGCAGTAGCACATAGTAATGGATATTGGGATATAGTTTCACTTAGTTTGAAAAATGAGAAATATGGAAATTTAGCATTGCCTAATCATGATCCTGGTAATTGTAATGGTTCCATCTCAAAGCCATTGGCAGACTCAACTGATTTTGAACCTGGGATTCTGAATTGGGCATTAGGGAAATTAAAGGGATGTCTTTCTTTGTTTTGTGACTATTACAAAGTTAAGTTGGATGTATGGATAATGAAGGAGTATAATGTGAAAGAGTCTTGGACTAAACTGGTTTCTCTTCCTTATACAGTGGCGGGAATAGGGTCTCGGATTTCACCATTGTGTATATCAGACAGTGGCGAAGTGTTGTTGCACGATGGATCACGTGTTCTGGTGTATAATGCAGGAGATAATGAATATAAAAGTGTGCAGATTCGTAACATGGATACTGGTGTTGGAGCAGCAACTGTCTATGCCGAGAGCCTCATTTCACCAAATCTTGACAGTACTGAAAATACACTATAGCAGAAAGGTAAACTGCTGATTTTCTAATCTTGTCGCGCGCATTTGAATTATACTATTGGTGTTTTAACATGTTTCATACATGAATTGTCTTCGACGTCCAATTTATTGTATGACAATAGGTATTAACTCTGTTGTGCATCTAAATTGGAGGTTGCAGGTGAACTGAAGAAGCAACTATAGAACTGCAAACTCCCGTGACCAGTGGCGAAGCCAGGAATGTCCAAAAGGGTGTTCAAACTTGAAAGAAGTGAAAAAGTTTTCCCGATAAAGGGTGTTCAATATATGTTATATACCTCTAAAACTTAATATTTTACCGATATACACAGTGCACTTTTTCGACGAAGACCCTTAGGACAATGTAGATTCGCCCCTGGCTACTCATGCAAGAAGCAAGCAAATAGCAGCAGCTTTTGAATTACTTTAATGATGTCTGAAAATCAGATATTTCATGTCCTACACGTCATTTGACATGTATTTGTTATAGAATTCTTTTTGTATTTACAACTTGTAACTTTTGTGTTTCTGCTGTTATTTCCATAAAGTTTTGCTATCTGCATTGCATTTGAGAACATACAAAAGAATTCATCTTATGGAAATATCTGTTTAGCTTCTTTCACCTTTGGTAATCTTTGAACCTACACTTCTTTTGTTTTCATTAGTTCAATTTTTTTCTTTATATCTGCAATAAATTCTATATTACATTTCAATTGGCTGTTGTTACAATGTTTGGTCTTTATATCCTTTAAAACTAAAGGGAAAATATATGCAGTATTTTCCTAGTTTCACAATCTTACATTGTGCCATTAGGACACCTTGGCTAAGTGTGATTCAGAAAAGGTAAAAGAAAAAGAGGGAACTGATTGATAACTCACATAGGTAGAACTGTTCCTTGAGAAAATAACTTTCTTTGCACTATCAATATATATTAGCGATTTTTTTGGTTTAACCATCCGCTATACGAAGTCAACCAACTAATCTGGATTCGCGCTGTCACTATATATTAGTTAAATTTTGATCACTGATACTGAAATACTTCGAAGGGGAACCTTAGCGTAAGTGACAAAGTTGCTGCCATGTGACCAGGAGATCACGGATTCGAGCCGTGGAAATAACCTCTTGCAGAAATGCAAAGTTGGAAAGAAGGCTTTTACCTTATTTCAGGTGGGTTAGTGCGTATCTGTTCGGGTGGAGGCGGACAATGAAAAGACAGAAAGGAGCGAATGATGCCAACCAACTCGACAAAGACATTCAGATATGAAAAAGATAAAGAAAGACGTGTTAAGCTTGTATTTTCCCAGCCGACTCGCACACAACCGTCTTTTCTTTGTGGAAACGACCTCTTGCAGAAATGCAAGGCAAGGCTGCATACAATAGACCCTTGTGGTCCGGTCCTTCCCCCGACCCTGCATATAGCGGGAGCATAGTGTACCGTGCTGCCCATGGTGAAATGCTTCAAAGGGAGAAGAGTACAATAGCATTCAGAGAGGATATTAATGAACACCAAAAGATATCTGTTTATATTCACTGCAACAATAAGACAAATATGAAACACAAATCAAAGCTGATATAAACAGTCATCACATAAAAACAATCCAGAAATTAAAACAAACTCTTGCCTTTTCCCTTATAAGTAATACACACTGAATTAAACTGTCAATAAGTAAGATGAACAGTGATTCTCAACAATGTCTCAGCACCATCAGTAACATGTTGACCAGCTGGTATAAGTGAACGAACTTCAGCAAATCCACATGCATTCTTGAATTTACCAGTTCCTCCTGTAACTGAAAGCCTTGACATTGTACTTCCAATTCTAAAAACTCCAAAAAAGTTAAGACTATCACCATATTCCCCTCCTTCAAACATAGTTGTAAATGCCATCATTTGAGTACTTCCATCTGCTGAACTTGCTACATATACTCCTTGTGCTTTTCCAAGATTTTGGGTACCTGTAAAAATGTAAAACTCACTCAATATTATCTCCTAAAGCCTAAAGGAGCATTTATAGAAGGGAGCCTTGAAGCAACGGGTAAAGTTGTCTTCGTGTGACGTATAGGTCACGAGTTCAAGCCGTGAAATCAGCCGTTGATGCTTGCATCAGGGTAGGCTGCCTACATCACATCCCCTTGGGGTGCGCCTTTCTGCGTAAATGCGAGATGCTTCGCACACGGGATTGTCCTGCCCTAAAGGAGCATTTAGCTCAGTGGGCTAAATTTGTCTATAAGAACGAAAAATTCATCCAACTACTTTTAAAGACGAAATTTAGTCCATTGGGCTAACAAGGACAAAATTTAAAGAGTGCCCTCAAACAAGGCCATGCAGTGCAAATAAAGTGACACAGTTAATGTTTAAACGCTGAAACTATAAAGGAAGGGTCAAAAATTATGTGTCAATAGTACCTAATTCAGGGGATGTAGTCAAGAAGTCATCGATAACAGTGATCGTTCCGAAGCCAAGTCCTAAGCCATCAGGGCCTAATTGAGTATTCAGAGTTTGTCCATTGTTGTTATTTCCACCAGCAAATATTGTACCTGCTAATCCTGTCCCTAATGGAACACCATTGATATTAAATGTTGGCATAGCACCATTAGCATTAGGAATTGCTACACCATCTTTTGGAGGTTGAAAACCAAGTGGTCTAGCAAATGGAACTTGTCCACTATAAATGTTGCCTAATAAACCAGTTATTGGCCTAGCCGTTGGATTATTTCCTCCCAGAATATCATGCATGTATAATTCCAATATTGGTTCTTGTGGTGTTACAGATTCAGTTGCAGCTACAAATGCTGCAACTTTGATGGCTAAAAATAGAATTGCAAGAAAATAGGAGGATGGTGATTGCTTCAACATTTTTAGAACTTGCTATTTTTGTTTTCTTGTTGGTTTTGGATTGAGCTGTTTTCTTTGATTGAATATGGAAATGAGCATAAGGTTGGTTATTTATATAGAGATGTGATTGTATGAAAATAGGTGGATTTGTTGTGAGATTCAAGAATGGTGTTGTTGGAGTTTTCTTAGTGTGGCAAGTACAACAGAACCTTACAAAATTTTGATAATACTTTATATACTAACAGGGAAGGTCAAGCCAATAATAAGGTTGTTTGGCCAGTATTTGCAATAATAAAAATATTTAACAAGTGGTCACGTCTCTTCTTTTGAAGGAAAAAAGAACTTTTTTCCTATTATATTAGAGACTAAGGAAGGAGGAGGAAAAGAAAATAAACATACATTAATTGTGTGGGAGACTTCCACTAATATCACTAGACTGTAAATTTTGGTGGTTGTATCTCTCTTTATCCTGAAATTCATCAATATTTCATTATGTAACACATGTTAATTAGTCCCTGTAATTTCTAATTTGATTATGTACATATCTCAATGGAAAGGTGAAATCAATTGTAATAGGTCCAATACAATGATATATATATATATATATATATATATATATATATATATATATATATATATATATATATATATATATATATATATATATATATATATA